>NC_049204.1:64808231-64915731 GCF_013347855.1 Anguilla anguilla
TGTGTGTGTGTGTGTGTGTGTGTGTGTGTGTGTGTGTGTGTGTGTGTGTGTGTGTGTGTTGTGCGTGTGTGTGTTGTGCGTGTGTGTGTTCCTGTGTTGCAGTGCTGAGGGACTCACTGAATAAGAAGTTCTCGGTGGCGTTCTCCATCATCGGGATGTTCTCCTCCCACGCAGTCAGCAACCTCAGCATCTTCTTCTGCGCAGAGATCACGCCCACCGTCATCAGGTCAGAGGGGTGGGGGAGGGGGGCGGGGCTCAGAGACCACGCCCACCGTCATCAGGTCAGAGGAGTGGGGGAGGGGGGCGGGGCTCAGAGACCACGCCCACCGTCATCAGGTCAGAGGGGTGGGGGAGGGGGGCGGGGCTCAGAGACCACGCCCACCGTCATCAGGTCAGAGGGGTGGGGGAGGGGGGCGGGGCTCAGAGACCACGCCCACCATCATCAGGTCAGAGGGGTGGGGGAGGGGGGCGGGGCTCAGAGATCACGCCCACCGTCATCAGGTCAGAGGGGTGGGGGAGGGGGGCGGGGCTCAGAGACCACGCCCACCGTCATAAGGTCAGAGGGGTGGGGGGGTCGGGGTAGAGGGGAATTCTTGGAGAGCAAAAGACTCATGGAGAAGGGGTGGTAGGGGACACAGGTGTGTGTGCCTGTTTGTGTGTGTGTGTGTGTGTGTGTGTGTGTGTGTGTGTGTGTGTGTTTCTCTTGATGTGTGTGGGAGGGGGGGGGGGGTGGAATCTAGTCAGGATTTAAGAGAGGCGTCCAGGATTTGGGGACAGGGAGGGACCAAGAATCTGAGAAGCGGAGCCGATGGAGGCTGGAGGTGGGACCAGCCTTAAGGGTGTCTAAGTGGTGAAGGACACACAAGGTCTCAGTTCCGCAGGTCCAGTTGTGGCGCATGCTTAAGCTCTTAGCTGTCAGCAGTAGTGTGGACACTCTGCCAATCAGCGCAAGGACAGAAGTGTGTTTTAGGGATTAGCCGTCGCATCTTTCCTTATTAATTTATGAATCGTGTTCACACTGTGTTTTCTGATCACAGATTTGTCACGGCAGATGTTTTTTTGTATCATGGGTTTAAAAAGTTAATTAGAACTTAATCCTATAAAAGCGTTGCGTTTTAATAGTACCTGTGATTTTCTGCGTCGTAATATACTCATTATACACATGTATATTAATGGCATTACATTTTTAAATATTTGAATATGGAATTATGGTATTAAGACCCTATGCTAATCATTATGCCACCATTGTAGTGACCACCAGCCAAACCCTTTCATTGTCATCACAACTATGATACTAAGCGTGAGATCGATGTGTTTTATTTTATCTTCAAACGATCTTGATCAAAGGAAGAACCCTGGTAGCGCATCCCTTGCGTGTGAACATCTAAAGACCGATTTAACAGCCTTTTACCTTCTGCCATATGGTTATGTGTTATACTGCAGAGCGCTGTGTGTGCCTGTGCCTGCCTGTCTGTTGGTCTGTCTGTGATAGCAGTGATATCAGTGGCCAGGGGTAGACCAGGCCTTTCTCCTCCAGAGAAGCTCTATTGCATCATCAGCTCAGCATCGGAGCGAGGGGACAATGCGCCTCTTTGATCTCCGCTGTTTACCCGTTTGGCTGCCGTGCGTCCGAGCTTTGTGTGACCGCAGAGCGAATTATAAAGGCACCGGACGAGGACAGAGAGCCTAAATTGTGTGTGTGTGTGTGTGTGCGTTTCTGTTTGTGTTTGGGTTTGTGTATTTGCGTTTGTGTGCGTGTGTATGTTGTGTGTGTGTGTGTGTTTGCATTTGTGCTTTTGTGTGCATTTGTGTGTTTGGGTTTGTGTGTGTGCGCTTGTGTTTGCGTTTGTGTACGTGTGTATGTTGTGTGTGTTTGTGTTTGTGTATGTGTGTGCGTGCATATGGTGTGTGTGTTTGTGTTTGTGTGCATATGTGTGTGTGTGTCATCCAGTTATATGCTATGACTATTTCTAATTTTAACAGTGCTGCTGTATATTGTGTGTAGCAGGCACTTCTATGTAGTGCGGTATAGAAGAAAATACTGGGCTGAGTTTTGGCAGGAATAATGTGCCAACAGTGCCACCCCATGGTTGATTCTGTGTACTGCAGAATCGCTGATCTCAGGATAATAAATCCTCATAGCTTTTAATTTGGCTGTTCACACATGCGTGAGTGAGGTGAGGGATATGTGGTGTCAGTGGGGGGATGGGAAGGGGGGGGGGGGGGGCGGGGGGGGGAGGGCTTTGTTTGTGAAACGTTCAGCATTTTACCAGTCAACTCTGCTTTTTTTTTCTGCCTTCTGAATTAGCTGTGTGTGCATGTCAGGTCAGCACATCTGACTCAAGATTCAGCTGAGAGGCCAAGAGGAGGCCAAGCGGTTTCGAGGGGCCTTGTGTTCCCCTGGGGGGGAAAGGGTTCTAGGGTCAGCTGAGGGTTCCACACGGGGGAACGTGCAGCAGTTTGCAGACCCTTCATGTGACATCATATCAAGCAGACAGGCGTTTGACTTGTGTTCTGCTGAGTGGCCCCCTGTGTGCAGATGTGTCTGTGCTATTGAAGGACTGCACTGTGTTTGTGTGTATGTATGTGTGAGTGTGTGTGTGTGTATCTGTGCTGTATGTGTGTATGTGTGTGGGTGAGTGAATGTGTGTGTGAGAGTGTGTGTGTGTGTGTGTATGTGTGTGTGTGTGTACTGTACATGTGTGTGTGAGTGTGTGTATGTGTGTCTGTCTGACCCTGTGCTCTGGTGCTCTGTGCTGTATGTGTCTGTCTGACCCTGTGCTCTGGTGCTCTATGCTGTACGTGTCTGACTGACCCTGTGCTCTGTGCTGTACGTGTCTGTCTGACCCTGTGCTCAGGTGCTCTATGCTGTACGTGTCTGTCTGACCCTGTGCTCTGGTGCTCTGTGCTGTATGTGTCTGACTGACCCTGTGCTCAGGTGTTCTGTGCTGTACGTGTCTGACTGACCCTGTGCTCAGGTGCTCTGTGCTGTATGTGTCTGACTGACCCTGTGCTCTGGTGCTCTGTGCTGTATGTGTCTGTCTGACCCTGTGCTCTGGTGCTCTGTGCTGTACGTGTCTGTCTGACCCTGTGCTCTGGTGCTCTGTGCTGTATGTGTCTGTCTGACCCTGTGCTCTGGTGCTCTGTGCTGTACGTGTCTGTCTGACCCTGTGCTCTGGTGCTCTGTGCAGGGGCGGGGGTCTGGGCCTGGTGCTGGCCAGCGCGGGTTTCGGGATGCTGACGGCGCCCATCATGGAGCTGCACAACCAGAAGGGCTACTTCCTGCACCACGTGATCTTCGCCTGCTGCACGCTCATCTGCATCATCTGCATCCTGCTGCTGCCGGAGACGCGCTTCCAGCCGCTGCCCGAGACCGTCGGCGACGGCGAGACCTTCACCCGCCAGCCGCTGCTGCCGCCCAGGAAGCCGGGCGAGCAGCACCTGCTGCTCACCAAGCCCGAGACGCGGGACTACTCGCGCGTGCAGGACACGCCCGTGCACCAGGCCGCCGCCATCGTCGCCACCGCCGCCGCCGCCGCCTCCGCCTCCGCCTCCGCCGCCCAGGCCTCGGAGAACAGCACCGCCAACGGCGTCCGGGCGTCCTGATCGCGGGCCCCCCCCCGCGGGCCCCTCCCCCTCCCTCTCCCTCCCCCCCCGACCCTCGAAACCTCAAAGAACGGGGAGGGGTGTGGGTTTCAGTTCCCTGTCAAACCTCGTCATGTGACTGAGGAGCGGACGGCTTGTCCCGTACACACGAGGGACTTCAGCTGCACCGCAGGTATCAGGTCAGGGGTGAGGAGGAGGAGGGAGGAGGAGGCAGGAGGAGGAGGAGGAGGAGGAGGAGGAGGCAGGGTCGGTTAGGGACGTTCGTTGGACCCACACCCCACCGCTGCGCACCAGTTCTGCCATGAAAGGACCAGAGAGGCAGGGATAATCAGGGATAGTCGCATGCCCTGGGGCACTCGAGCAGCGTCGGCCATTTTAACAACGCAAAACAGCTGCGGAATGTCACCGCTTCCTGCACTGCACGCGCTCAGTATCAGCAGCAACCCAGGACAGGGAGGGGCTTGTGCTTACTGCTCAACTGGGTGGGGCGGGGCGGGGCGGGGTGGAACGGGGCGGGGCGGGGCGGGGTGGAACAGGGTGGGGCGGGGCAGGGAGGGGGTTTTGGGACGCACCAGAGGTTTACCTATTTGGCCCGTATTTCTCCAAAACCACGTGGACATTTTCTGACTTTTTTTTGAATGTGAAGTCAAAAAGGAGAGAAGCAATATCGCCAAAAAAGCGAAACAAAAAAAAAAAAGCAAATTTGAACAAGCGCTTGCTTGACTGGTTGGTTTGGCGGCAGCCAAACTCAATTGTAAATAAGTAAGAATTGCCCTGTGATGGCAACATTTTTTTTGTACAAGTACAAAATTTGATGAAATTGAGACAGCCCTCATGTCTGGGGAAACCGAGGATGGATCTCTACTGGACCGCGGTTCTCTTAGTGATCCTGCAGGACGTATTCTCCGGAGGACGAAGGGAAAACCCTGTCTGAGGACGCTGAACGGCGTTGTAGTCAGTTTGGAGTAGAAGCTGGTGGGGAAAAAAATTGCACAAAAAACTCGTTTTGTCTGAAGTATTGAAAGTACGAAGGTGCGAAGAGATGATATGACGTTCTCTTGCCCACGTCTTTTGTTGTTTTTTTTTAGGCCATTACGTGAAGTGTGTTTTTCACTTTAATGCTTTTTGTTTTGCCATCTTTTTTAGTTCAGAGCTTTTAACGTACTTTTATAGATACTAATGGTCTTGTCACATTAAAAGATTAAAAATCAGGGCTTAATTAGGGAGATTCAGCCCTTAGCCATAGATGACGCAGCACCTTAAAATGAATTAAGCTCACCAGTTTAACAAGCTGAAGGCAGCATTGCAGCTTGGATGCACAACTTGTTACAGAAAGTTGTCATTTTTGGCTGTAAATCAACTATTTCTCTGGCTAAACGCTTTGGGCTTGACTTGATCACCCTTTAAGTTCAGAATGTACAAAAAGTCCTAGAAGCCAGCTTCACATGACCTTCAATCAAAGGCTTGTGTGGCTGTGATTGAAATGGGTGGTTATTGCACCATGAGCTTTTATGTTAATTAATTTTAAATTTTTTATGAAGCATGCCGATAAATTGTTCTTAAAGACTGAATTGCCTGTGACAAGACTTTTAGGTTTGCTTTTTAAAAAATAACATTCCTTGAGTTTTGCACTAAATTCAATGACACAATCAAATGTTTTTGCCAACTTGCTAACTCTCGTAGATGTAGTGTCAGTAATTTTTAAATGTCTTGTGCTGTGTTGCTTAATTGCTATCAGCTTAATAGCAAAAAAAAAAAAAAAAAAGATGTTTCACCATTTTAGCATTTGAGTGACACAACCCTAATACATAAGGATTCTGTCGCTATGAAATTGTTGAAACTGAGGAGGCCCCCCATCATTAATTTTGGATTGTTAAAGAAGGACATTGTTGACTATGACTTCAGATCATTGTATAGAATTAGTTCCAGGTCACAGGTCATCTCTGGCTCGGGATACGCAACACTACATGCCGTAAGGACGGTCTTCACAGACTGCTTATGAAATAACGCATCCCTAGTGCTATATACTTGTCAGTACTGTAGCATAAGGTTACTGGATCAGTACAGTTATTCATTTTTAAACTACTGTTTACAGAAATGTAAAGAAACACAAGTACTGTACAAACTTGACTTTTTCTCTCATTTAAGTTTGATTTCATTTCATTTTCGCTTTGGTTGGGCGCAGGCTGTATCTTGCCAAGTTTCATTAAAGTGTGACAGCTGTAGCCTTAATCTATGGGTCAGTTAGTGCAACTGGACAGGTTGGGACCGCATAGTCGTTTTTCCTTACGCTCGCGTGAATTGTGTGGCGCTCCCCTGACAGTTCTCAGCCTTTCTCTCCAAAATGTGAACGACGATTGTCAGAGGAATTGACCCGAAGCACAAACCTTTTTATTGTCCCCGAAAACATTAACCGTTTCACACACACACACACACACACGACTAGCGCTTCTCTTAGTCACGTGGGCTAGGATGTAGATGTGACCGAGTGTAGGAATGCCACTGAATTTTTATGTTATTTTATTTTTTTTAATTGGATATGCCACTCTCACTTCACTGCATTCTGAGGTGAAGTGCTAACTACAGTTGCAAAGTGTGTGTGCATTTGTGTGTGTGTGAGTCTGTGTAAGCAGAAATCTTTTCAGATGCCGGAGACTGGAAGTTGAGCGTTACCTCTTTTCGCCATGAATGCTGCAGTTTCTCGAACGTTAAAGGAAGGTTATTGACCCGTTGCAGGCTAAAATATTAAATTAAAATATGAGATATATTTTAATATATGCAAAAATATGTATGAAATATGAGAAGTGTGCCGATTACTGTCCCTTTCAGCAATGTGGTTCTGTTCATTTTGTAGAATGGAAAAAATATATTGTTTCCAATATATGCTAGAGGATGTGCAGAGAAATACATTATAAAATGGCAGTTATCCACACATTTCTAATGACTCCTGTTGGTGTATATTAAAATAATATTCCTCATATTTTGAATGTTTTGAACGTGTAAGTAAGATTTGGTGAGCGATTACTAAGAGTGAAAGAATGTAAACCACTAATTTTATTCTTTTTTTAAAAAAATCAGTATGAACGATGCACTTGTACATAAGCCATACATGTTGTTGTAATAATAAACTCTTTTATTTATTCATCACACATCAATAAAAGAACATCCCTCATGCGATTCCTCCGGTCGATGACACAAGAGTGAACCTCCAGACTGTGGCCAAAACAGTTTCAGCTTCTTCGAGAGGAAAAAAACTAAATTATTAGCTGTTGACTGTTGATTAATTACAGGCAAACCATTTCATGGATTGGCTTTTTTTATTCAGTGTGATAAACCTACACCCACAGGTAACAAGCAAGACCAGCTTAGGTACTGCATCTGATGGCAATTATTCAAGAATTCCCTTTATTTTTCCCTTGTCCATCCATTATCTATACCTGCTTATCCTGAGCAGGGTCGTGGTGGGGGCTGGAGCCTATCCCAGTGTGCATTGGGTGAGTAATTCCCTTGTGTTATAGCTAATATTTCTAATGTAGCAGTGTTCGAAGTGACTTAAACACTACTCCTCGTGAGAAGTTCTTTTTGTTTTGAGAATGGTACAAAAGGACCGTTTCTCTTGCACACATGCCGTTTGTGGGTCTGTGTATGTTCTGTAAGTGCGTGTGTGTGTGTGCTGTGAGTGCATGCGTGTGAGTGTGTGCAGGTGCTGCGAGTGCGTGTGTGTGCTGTGAGCATGAGGGCGTGTATGTGTGTGTGCTGTGAGTACGTGCATGTGTGTGTGTGTGCGAGTGCGTGTGTGTGTGTGTGCTGTGTGAGAGTGCGTGTGTGCTTATGTGTGAGTGCGTGTATGTCTGTGTCAGTTTTTGCTGTGTTCTATTAGCGTTATCCTCGAGCAAGAAGTTGCATTCAAATAGTCTGACACCAATTGCTTGATAAGAAGGACCATTTTCGACGACACCTTTTTTTTCCCCACTCTTCCATTATGAAAGGTTTAAACAATACTTACCGCTCGAGAACAGCAATGTTCTCATCCTTTAGAGACAGCTTCCCTAACGACAGCAGGCAAACACTCAGGTGTCATTTATTTATATCTTTTAACAGGTGTTGCCAGCTTTGGGCTTTTTTTTTGGCCAAACTAGACAGACACAGGCAGAGTCAGATTTCACACTCATACTCACAGGATTGAAAAGCCATCTGGCATTCTATCATTTGCCCCTATAACAGTATCGATACAAATGTACATTTTGATTTAAAACGGCAAGACTGACTCATTCCTTAACATGGTCAGCCCAATAATGCATCCCCCTGTGCCTTGTATGAATGCAAGGAGGCAGCTGGCAGTTTGTTTAACCACATGACATCATGGTTTTGGCTTCTTTGGTATACAGATTCCACTTTGGCCTGGGATTGGCTACCCCGATTCAAACCCATACTGCCAGACCTTCCATCACATTTCTCCATTGTAGCATTCCAGATGGCTGTGGTGTAAAACACTCTTAATAATAATTACTTTAGCGGCACAACACATACTGCATGATGTATGTAAAATTTGATATGGTAAATTGGAGAACTGGCACTGGCCGCCTGTAGCATTCGGTCCGCCGGAGAGGCGGATTGGTCTCGGCTGCGCCGGCTGGTGGAGAGAGCACACGCACCTGGGCTGCGTTAGCTAATCAGCCCAGGTGCTTAAAGGTGTGCTGCTCTCTCCGCAGTTCGGGGGCGAGAGCAGGAGCTAAAACAGAGAGCGTGATTCTTTATTTGAGTTGCGTTTAATTTCAGTTTTGTTTCTTTTAATAAGACGGGGAACAGTGAACCCCCACTGAAAAGTCGGACGAGCTGGTCTGCTGGAAAGCAGTTCAGCTACAGAGCGGGAAACGTAAATAGTTATCGCTCTGTTTTACTTTCTTTTGTCTTTGTTATCTTTTTAGTTTGCTGTTTTAGTTCATTGTTTTTGCCTGGAATCTGTGAGGGGGAAGGGTGAAGATGGCGTTTATTTTATTTCATGTTTGTGTGGGTACGCTCTCTCTCCCTCCATGCGACAGACAACGGTGTTCCCCGGCACTGCCGCACCTCCCTCCCCTCCCTTGGCGTGTGACACCACCCTCGTGGGAACAGTATCCCAGAGTAATGCACTCATCACGGTCAACACCTGAAAGCGCTCAACAGTTTTTACATCAGGTACGGTTGACTGGAAAAGCCATTTTGAAAAATAATCTGTAATGACTCTATTCCACAAAATATGTACCAAGATGATGTCTGTCCTGCTTGGCACTTCTGTTTTGAAACCGCTGCACTGCCATGGCAGACACCTAGCTGAATCTTTTCTGGGTAAGCATTTATCTGTCAGAGAGGAGCGATATCACTGTTTTGGAAGCAGGGTTATTTCAACTAGCAGGATATGACAACATTAGCAATTTCAACATGACGACCAACTGCAATGTCACAGTATAATAAGAGCCATCAGTAAAATAATTAATACATTCGTCTTAGGATTGTCTTGATCTCTTTTATTATTAATACTTTTAATATAAAACAAAAACACAAATTAAAATTTTTCAGGGAACTGCTCCATTTCTTTCTTTATTCGGTTCTCCACCAGTAAGGTTAAGTTGGCTTCTGTAGTGGGAAGACTGTAGCTGACAAAAACCTGCTTTTTTGTCTTCCTGGCTGAGATAGAAATAAAAGAATTGTTCAGAATTAATATAGTTTCAGTGCATGAATATATTCCAATAATATACTATCAAAAAAGGAAAAACTTGTGACATCACTAGGTTTTCCTACAGAGTAGTCTAAATTGATGGTTCAGTTCAACTGACTTGTTGAATCAGCATACTATCACATACACAGATATATATGACTGTGTATTACGTCCTTGAAATTGAGCTTACTGTCTTTTGTAGCACATCAAATCAGCTGTGGCGATATAAAAGGAAGGTAAACATTCAATTCACTAGCACAACAGGGAAGAAATTCAGCACCTGACGTCGAGCTCTGTGTATTGACTAAGGATGTCGGCTTACGGTTTGGCGAGTCTCCTTTTTTTCCCCCAAACCTCAAGTCTAATAATTATATTCTCCACTTGACAGACGACATCTTTAAAACCAAGAGAGAGGGCGAACGGTATAATGACACTCACCAAGTCTTTGAGACAATGAATTTGGAGTGGTGTCTGACGGGTCGCCCAGGACTAATGTGGACAGCGGCGTTGCGTCCTGTAAGTGCGAACAGAAATGATGGCTGGCTGTAGTATTAGTTACATCGATCACACACAGCCCGGTCCACCTTGACTCCAAAAGGTGTTTTCGTGTCTTAAAACTCGGTTTGTACACCACAAAACACTCAGTTTGCACGCTACACAATACGCTGGTAACTGGCGTCCTGGACAGTTAATTAAACTCATATGCTTTGGGGAAACAGTCTTCCTACCATAAGGATCTATATCTATAACACTTCAATACGAAGCTAGTTAGACAAACTCTGCTTCGCTTCAACTAGCTAGCGAAGTTATGCTAGTTCATTTATGTTGAAGTCAGTTCACTGGCTATGTGAACTTGTAGCTTACATAGAATGTATAATACGAATAATAATAACACTGATATAGCCACGATTACTTTATCATATGACATGCTTAAATGACCCGTTATTAAAAATTAAATAGGTCGTGATGGGAATGGAAAATGCGATGTAACAGAGCTACCTATGCAGGATTCCAATAACTGCCCACCACCATTCTCAGCATCAAGATACCGCACAGTTGTTATACGAGATAACAGTAGTAGTCCACGGTTTTTTTATTTAATTATTTTATTTAATTGAAAGTAGAAAAGGCACTGGTACTCACGTATTTGCTACTCATTGCAACAGCCAAATTGGACAGATTAGGAGTTGTACCGACCCAAAGGAAAAATCCCCCTTTCATTTTCATAACATGAAAATGCACAACCTGCTCCAGAATCTTTTCGGAAAAATCGTGGACAGAAATTGCATCTTCTGTAGCCACTGGATTTGAACTACAACTCTCCACGTTGTTCATGTTTGTTGAAAACAAAGTCTGCAAATATAAATAACTAAACCGTTTAAATCAAGCACGAGAAACATCAGCCAGGCAGCTCAAGCCATGTCTGAAAGACGGCACGCCAGTCACTTCCTGCTTTTTACTTAGTCCACTGCTGTGTCTCTCAGCAGGCAAAAGTAATCAATAACTGTTCACCATAGGCAACTACAATACATTTCTCAAATACAATTTTAAATAAAATGCAGAACCGCACACTGTATGCAAAAAATATTCTCTATTTTTAATCGTTCACAATTCTTTACCAGGCTACTACCGGGTTATCTAACGATACAGCTAGTTAAATTCCTACAAGTCATTGCTTGTCTAAATCACCCACTATAGAAGACTGCCCCTTGTGGTGGGAGGGTTTAAGTACAGACGGAAAAATTCAACACTTATTCTCTGATATTGTACATTGGTTTCTAGTGAGTAGCCTACCTAAAAAAAATACTATAAACACATTACTCATTATACTGATAGCATATAATATAAGTAATATAGTATAAAACAATATATACTATATACTAATAGTTCCATGTTTATTGAGAATTCATTGTAGATGTCGTTATCCATAGCACCGTATTGATAGTGGGACTATAAATTGTTATAGCCTGAATATAAACCGCTCGGCTACAATGCACTTTGCATTGCACCTGATCATTCGTGATCAGAAAAATAGCATAAGCCTACTTCGCCCTTTTCTTTCTTGTTTTTTTAAAAATTTATTTTATTTTATTTTTTACCGATTTTGAGGTGAAATTAGGGATTACAGGCAAAAAATGTGACTGTGGCCCAGTGTTAATGGGTCACTTTATGTGTGAAAGACAGTAACATTGCATAAAGCCTGCACCTCCCACGTAGCCTATCAGAGCAGTGCTCTAGAAATGCACTGATTAGACTTCGCCCAATCCGCTGCTGTGCGGTGTCCGCGTGGCTGCGCCGGTGAGCACTGGAATTTATAAACGTTGAAATCCGGGAGCCGGTCGCATCCTTCTGGACCGTGGGTACCCAAACCGTGAAGGGCGCGGCCATCAGTGGCGTGGAGACAGCTCAGCACATCCGACTCTCACCATGCGGGAAATTGTGCACATTCAGGCGGGACAATGTGGGAATCAGATCGGTGCTAAGGCAGAGTGAATTGTTGTTGTTTTCTCCCTGATTGTCAATAACCCTGTGTATCTTTTCTAATGTCGCACTTTGAGAAAACTGTCTTATTAATTCTGATTTTAAATTATTTACGCTTAGCTTACCCTGGGAAATGATCTCTTCTGCGTTTCTTTCAAATGTAATTGAGTATGGAAACTTACAAAAATATAAATGCATTGATCAGGAAAACAGGACCATGACATATAGAGGCTTAAAGTAATAATTGCTTGCATTTTGCATGAGCACATGGATTCATTACATTAAGTTCCAGAAAACCTGTTATATTCTTTGGGATATTGCATGACTATTGTTGCCGTTTCAAAATCATAATATAGCTGCAAGCAACAACCATAGAAAATGTACAATAAATGCATGTTTTTTTATGGAGAACATTTTTGTTTTTTAAATGACCTCATACATATTATTTTGCATTTGAATTATAGAATTCATGATATTTACCTTGTTTTCCATCCATTTTAAATGGGTTTTCTGATGTTTTCAATGGTACCAATGGCTTCAATTAGGGTTTAGGGCTCAAACTAGGGTACAGCTAGGGTTAGGGTTAGGGTTAGGGTTAGGAAAACAGTAAGTCTCAGGGTTGAGGCAAGTTTACGGTTGTGTTTAGCAGCTTGAAGAAAGGTTAGGACATGGGTTTCTTAATAATTTTGAATGAACCAAAAATGTTCTCTAGTAGCATGTGTACCTATGACCATAGAAAATGTTTAATAAATGCATGTTTTTTTTAGGGAGAACATTTTTGTTTTTTAAATGACCTCATACATATTATTTTGCATTTGAATTATAATATTCATGATATTTACCTTGTTTTCCCATCAATTTTAAATGGGTTTTCTGATGTTTTCAATGGTACCAATGGCTTCAATTAGGGGTTAGGGCTCAAATTAGGGTTCAGCTAGGGTTAGGGTTAGGGTTAGGAAAACGGTAAGTCTGAGGGTTGAGGCAAGTTTACGGTTGTGTTTAGCAGCTTGAAGAAAGGTTAGGACATGGGTTTCTTAATGATTTTGAATGAACCAAAAAAATTCTCTAGTAGCATGTGTACCTATGACCATAGAAAATGTGCAATAAATGCATGTTTTTTTAGGGAGAACATTTGTTTTTTAAATGACCTCATACATATTATTTTGCATTTGAATTATAGTATTCATGATATTTGCCTTGTTTTCCATCCATTTTAAATGGGTTTTCTGATGTTTTCAATGGTACCAATGGCTTCAATTAGGGTTATGGCTCAAACTAAGGTTCACCTAGGGTTAGGGTTAGGAAAACGGTAAGTCTGAGGGTTGAGGCAAGTTTACGGTTGTGTTTAGCAGCTTGAAGAAAGGTTAGGACATGGGTTTCTTAATGATTTTGAATGAACCAAAAATTTTCTCTAGTAGCATGTGTACCTATGACCATAGAAAATGTGTAATAAATGCATGTTTTTTTTAGGGAGAACATTTTTGTTTATTAAATGACCTCATACATATTATTTTGCATTTGAATTATAGTATTCAGGATATTTACCTTGTTTTCCATCAATTTTAAATGGGTTTTCTGATGTTTTCAATGGTACCAATGGCTTCAATTAGGGTTTAGGGCTCAAACTAGGGTTCAGCTAGGGCTAGGGTTAGGGTTAGGGTTAGGAAAACGGTAAGTCTGAGGGTTGAGGCAAGTTTACGGTTGTGTTTAGCAGCTTGAAGAAAGGTTAGGACATGGGTTTCTTAATGATTTTGAATGAACTAAAAATGTTCTCTAGTAGCATGTGTACCTATGACCATAGAAAATGTGTAATAAATGCATGTTTTTTTTAGGGAGAACATTTTTGTTTTTTAAATGACCTCATACATATTATTTTGCATTTGAGTTATAGTATTCATGATATTTACCTTGTTTTCCATCCATTTTAAATGGGTTTTCGATTGTTTTCAAAGGTACCAATGGATTCAATTAGGGTTTAGGGCTCAAACTAGGGTACAGCTAGGGTTAGGGTTAGGAAAACGGTAAGTCTGAGGGTTGAGGCAAGTTTACGGTTGTGTTTAGCAGCTTGAAGAAAGGTTAGGACATGGGTTTCTTAATGATTTTGAATGAACCAAAAAAATTCTGTAGTAGCATGTGTACCTATGACCATAGAAAATGTGCAATAAATGATGTTTTCATAGGTTCCAATGGCTTCAATTAGGGTTTAGGGCTCAAACTATCATCTATAGGTATCAACGTATAGCCAAGACACCTATATACGCACACACAAGAATGATAAAAATAAAAAAAAATGTATTACTGGATCGCAAGAAAATCATAGTAACATTCCTTGGTACAAATGTATTTATAATTATGAGAGAGACCTAGATTACAGTCCAGTGGCTACAGATTGAATCAGGCAATGAACGTGAATGCGTTTTTTTTTTTAAATTTATCCCCTTAGGATATTGGCACTCCTGAATATATGGCTGATGAATGAGATGGTTGCAGTTCCTCCAGGCTGCCGCTAGGGGGCACCCACCCCTGAGCCTCGACCCCTCAGTCGCAGAGGAACTCTTGCACCAGCTGGTTGAACTCTGTGGCAAACCTCAGGTGCAGATTGTGCTTTCCTTCCGGCATCAGGTGCAGGCTGCACAGACGGCGTAGAGGGAAAGAGGAAAAGCACACATTCGTTTACCATGTACATACCCTGCTTTATAATTTACAACTAAAAAGGGGGGGGGGAGGTCAAAGGGTTTCATTATGAAAATTTAAATAAGTATGCCCACCATATACACATGTACACGATCAATTACATCCTTGCATTTCAGGAACAATAATCTGCATTTTTGTCTAAATGAAAAAATACAAGTACAGAAGTTAAGAAAAAGACAAAACCAGGAAGTAATGTAGATTCTAAACCCCCCCTCCCCCCCTGTGGGAAAATGTTTAAAAAAAGAACTGCTGAGCCTACAGTAGTCTGACATTGCACCATCGTGTAAGTGGCTCTATGTTGGTCTTCTGCTGATTCATGCCCTTCTCTGTGCGTTTTCTCTGGAGTAATGAGATTCGGCATCACTTTCCGCCACAAGGGGGCGCCGTTTCTCACCGCGAGTTCCGGATGTGCTCCAGGAGGTACTGCGGGTGGCAGGCTGGCACCACGGGGTCCTTCTCTCCATGCACGATGAGGGTGGGGCAGCTGATGTGGGGGAGCAGCTCGCGGCAGATGTTTCCTGAGGAGGTGCCCAAAAACAAACAGGGTCATTCTGTCAGCAGAGCACCACAGAACCGTTCTGATCAAATGGGGGAGAAAATGCACCTTGAAAATCTCTGGCACACGTTGGCACACATAATCGCTCAGTTATTCTAATTACACACACAATATACTTAAATTTGATACCCATTGATACCAATATTTAACTCTGTGCCATTTCTTCTCGGAGATACTGTAATTACTTTTGCGAGATAGTGCCCCCCCCCCCCCCCCACACACCCCACACTCCACCCCCCACCAATGACATGGTTCTTAAGAGCTGAGTCCACATTCTCATCAGCTCTTCAGAGGGTTAAATGCCCCCCTCAGTCTGAACGTCGGGGTGCATGTCTCTGCTCACCGTCCGGCCTCTGCGCGAACTGGCTGATGCCGTCCACCCAGGCCCCCCAGATTTTGGGGAAGCCCCAGGCCCTGTACACGTCCTCCATCGGCTTCCTCATCCTCGCGCTCCAGACTGACACGTCTCTCAGGCCTGGGGGAAGGACAAGCTCGTGAGCCACACAGACAGGCATACACTCACATGCACATACACACATACACTTACACACACTCACACATGCACATACACTTACACACACTCACATGCACATACACACATACACTTACACACACTCACACATGCCCACTCACACACACACACACACATGCACACACACACTGACACGCACACACACACACACACAAACACACACTCACATACACTCACGCACACTCACACACACAGAATTAAATCAACATTAATCGTGGTCGCTCATAAAACCGTACAAGAATGGTGGCAGTGCTGTCAGAGACTAAGGGCAATAAAAGCATTCACCGTTGTAAATCTTCAGGTCCTGTTCTGACACGTAGACGTTGGATCCCCACACGACCAGCTTCCTGACGAGGGAGGGGTTCCGAGCTGCGGCAATCAGAGCACAGATTCCACCATCGCTCCACCCCAGCAAGGAAAACCGCGGAAACTTTAATGCCTGGAGAACAAAAGAGCGAACGATCTAAACGCTAAAATCGGAAATCGATTTCTTTCCTTCTAAAGAGTCGTTAAGAGATTGACGAAGACGGGGTTACTGTGTCGACAGAGTCTTTGTTATCAGAATGACGGACTGTTTAATCTGCCAGAGAGGGTTTCACTTAATAATTAATACTAAGCGCTTTGCCACATCTGCCACTGGAAAGATTTAGTGCAAGTGTTGAGCCGAGATGCCACAGGAGGATTGATAGGCAGATAAATGGCTAAGTGCATCATTTTCTTGAGCACTATATTTGGCTGGACCGCAACAGCGGGTCTGTGAATGTCTGTGACTGAGTGACTGAGTGAGTGATGAAGTTACACCATTGGTCGTACAGACACTACCACTGACTACCCCTGTAACAAATTGGCCACAATTTCGCACACCCATACATGGTCCAGCCATATAGTAGGTTTTGACCTGGTCTTGTCTCCCTGCAGACATCATAAATATGCATTTATACGACCTGTGTACGCAACACTTTAATAACACGAATACGAGCACTGACCAGCATCAGGTCCACCGCGTCTTTGGCGTCCCGCTCAAAAAAATCCAAGGGGAAGTCTCTCTCCGGGGGTCGCGAGTTTCCATATCCCCGAGGGTCCAGGCTCACCACCGTGAAACGATCTTTATCCAGGGACTCCAGCTGAGGCCCAAAATCTGTCTGTCCACTTCCTGATCAAAAACAGCAATCCCAGCAGTTACCCGTTTCTCTGCTACAGCAGGACCGAGCAGGGAATACGTGAATTTCACGGCAAATTGTGCTGTGACATATACAATTCGCTCTGCTATTAGCGCGACCTGATAGGTTAGCTAAATTTCTTGATAGGGTCACAGGCAGCTGAACACGTGCATCCTCATATGAAACTCAGTCCTGTGATCTCATACTTAAGTGAGCCATAGTGCTGTAAATATATGACAGCCAAAAACCTGAACTTGAATTTGTACTGCAGTAATCTGATAATCCCAGCAGACATGGGGTGACAGGCAGGAATACACCCTGGACAGGACACCAAGCCAATGTATCCTCCTTTGCTCCACTACCACCTCTCCTCTCCTCCATGTCCCAGAAACCGATCTTTGTGTCCTCCCACCCTCCAGTGTCCCAGTGTTGGAGGAGACTAGCGAAGCGCACAGAACTTCAGGTGTGAAGCGGCTTCACACTCATCTGTTCCCCTCCTTTCCTCCACATGCTTTCGGGCAGGAGACAAGTGGTAGTGGGGGGAGTGGAGGAACAAGTAATGGGGCACACCCCCTAAATACAATTTCAACTCTTTTTGGGAGGAATCTAGAGAACCTGGAGGAAACCCACGTGGATCCGCGGGGAACGTGCAAACTCCACACTGAGGGGTCAGGATTGAAAATCGGTACCTTCTTGCTGCGAGGCGTCAGTGCTACTCACTACACCACCCTACCGGCCAACCCATTATATCCCATTTTAAATAGTGAAAAACAAATTAAATCTATGCAATTCAAATTTATCTTCTGCTGCCACAAATTTCTGCCCATTTGTATGCAGCAGCTTTCCCTCTCTCTCTCTATCACCCCCCCCCCCCCCCAAAAAAAAAAAACCCAAAAAAAAAAAACAAATGGTGAGTTTATTATTATTATACCCAATGCTCCAGGAATTAGCATGACTGCGTGCTGCCCAGTGCCAGTTTGCTGGTAAAACAGATCCACGCCATTTACGTTCTGTTTCGCTGCTTTCATTAAGACGCTGTGAAAAAGAACACGAGAATAAATGACATTAACTGACTGACACCGTTGGCTAAGCTGATATAAAGAACAGATCTTTCGTGTCCATAGAAGTCACCGTAAACTGTCATTTTGAAACCACGTGATCAAAGGTTCTTGGTTACAGAATGTGGCCAGCTAATCAGGCAGTTGCAAACAATTTCATAATTTACTCAAATTCTTCTTCTCGTCTATTTAGAGACATCAGCGCGACCTACAGGTTCAATGTGTTAACTGCATGCAAAATGCTTAAAGCACTTTGTACTAAAATAGCAGTAATACACAACGCTACCAGCTCTTCCTAAATTATTGTAAGTAAATCACCGATCACCGATTCAACACTTCGATTTATGTTTGTAAATATCAAATGTTTATAAATAAACTATCCTGCAGATTAACAGTATTAACTGCAATTGAGCAACGCTTGCCATTGCAAGCTGATTTAGCAAAAAACAAAAAAACAAAATACGGACCAAATAATGCTGACTACAGCAGACAAGGGCAGCCTAAGAGACACAAATACACACAGGCTATTATCCTTAGTACCTGTAGAACCGTACTCCTGGTGCATTAGATGCAGTGCTTCGCTTTTTGCAAAACGAATTTAGTCCTCTTCTCCAAACGCGTAACGTTATTGCAAACGTAGCCATTTAAGTTGCATTTGCAATGACCGATCTAAGCTATCTATCGATTATCTAAACTGCACCATATGCCTCAACGTGTCGTTAACAGTTTGCTGGAATTTACCCACAAGTAATACTAGAATAAGTTCTGGAGCAGATTCTGTAAATTATTATAATTTTTTTTTCTCGAAAGTGCGGAAGTAAAACGTGTGTTGAGTTGCAGGGGGATTGTGGTAAATGCTGTCACAGTAGAAACTTTGTTGAATCAGTTCTGTTTTTTTTTTTTTAACTTTAAGAAACGACGTTGTTACATATTTGTATGTATGTGATTTGTTGAGAGTGAAACCTTTAAGTAGAAAATATTTTTTATATCGTTAATGAAAAATACAGTACCCACCAAAGTTAGTCACACCTTTGATAAAGATGAGCAACCACTCAAATAGATAATACAAGTGCATATATATTCACACCAGAGCCAAAGACAAACATTTTTACAAACCTCTTAATAATAAATCATTATTAAACATAATAATATTACACACAAGTAGCTACAATAACACACACCACAAGGTTTTTCTGTCATGTTTTATTTGTTGGCATGACATTTGCATTGTACAAATGCACGGTAATCAGTGCTGAGAACATTTGTGTAAACACTGATGAGATGATCTAAAAATCTGGGCTGAGAAATGTACAGCAGATTGGGGTAAACTCTGAAATCAATGTATTCCTGGTTCTTATTACAAAAACGCTAACAAAAAAAATATTGGCTGTGAATGAAACTGTTGCACAGTTAAGTGTCATACAACAACAAAACAGAGTAACAGTTGTCGGCACTGTGCACATTAGTTTTATAAAGCATCTTTGGTATAAAAATATTTAATGTAACTGAATAAAATATGAGTGATTATCCTAGTAAACGTGATTCAATGCAAAGTATTCAGGGGATGAGGCCTTCATGATACAATGATGTAACAACCGTTATGAGCTGCATCGGAATGTTCAATACTTTTAAAGGGGTAATGCGAATATTATTATTTTTTTAAATAAAAAAAATATATATATTTTTTAAAATCAGTCATTAATAATATTTACACGGTGCCCAGTGAGCAAATGCCAGAACCTAGACGTGTAGAGGGGTGGAAATCTAGGTTGAGAGACATTTTGACGTAAACGGACAAGGTTAACCCCAATGTACCCGATGTAGCCTGGCTATGCGATAGTCAGCCAGAGAACGTTCACCGTTCAGCCAAGCGTAGCTGGGGTTTTCACCTGAATGCCTAGATGGGGTTTCACCAACGTTTCACCGCAGAAATGCTCACTGGGTAGGCTAACGGTTTGTCTTGAGTTAACCGCGAGTTCTAAAGCCGTCACATTTTAAAAAATATTACCGTACACGAAACTGAAATGAGAGCAGCTTTTCGTTGTCGGAGTGGAAGACATTGCCGTAAACGTATCTTCACTCTCAGCGCGTTACCATAAGGCGGCAAGGTCTACGGCCCGAGCATAAGGTTGCGCCCAAAGACGGGGGGGGGGCGGGGGGGGGGCGGGTAGGGAGTCGCCCCGCCCTGGCACATCCGCAGCAGCTGGCAGAGCACGTCCACGCCAACGCTGCCCCTGAGCGCCCGGCAGAGGGCGCCCGTGGTGCACCCGACGGTGCCCGTCTTCATCCGCCACTTCTCCAGCGTCTGGTGCACCATCTCGGCCAGCCCGTCGCGGCTGTAGTCGTAGCCGATGGTCTGCACCTCCACGTCGGTCAGGCCCAGCGCCCGGGCGCAGCTCTTCCAGTTTCGCCCGATGTTCCGCGCCAGCAGGTCCAGGTGCTCCCGCCGCACCGCGCGGTCCTCTGGAAAAGGGGTGGGGGTGGGGGGGGGTAAAGGGAGAGCGTGCCGTCAGGGGTGTGCGGCGCCAAAAGATTTTTTGGGGACCTGTGCATGTGTGGTGTCTGTGGCCTTTCTTGTCCAGGCCTCTTGAGGCCCCCCCCCCACCTTGGGGTTTTAGGTAGTCAGTTTCACTATCCCTCCCCCACCCCACTGTGACCCCCCCGCAGCATCAAACATGTCCTCAGTGGCCGATATGGGGTCAATGCTCGATTAGATTTTGCATGCATTTCACCCTTGAATTCAGGGCTGCAGCTATGAACTCTCAGGCCTGGGGGAAAATGCTCTATATTGGGAGGCACCACCCTCAGTTACAAAACAGTTACACCCCATATCCAATCCCTTGGGTTTGGGCCCCGGGACAAAGTGTCTCAGATACCTTTTAAATTTTATATTACCCTTTATCGTTAAAATAACTTTATTAGTAAACCATCCTGTCAGATCACGACTGTAATGTTCCTGCTTTCTCAGACAGTCTGTGCAACTGTTTTTTTTTTTAAAGGAGATCAGGACAATCCACTCACCCTTTCCTTTCCACATTTTTTTTGCTTTATTCAGGCAGACAGAAAGACATAGAAGGGACGGGCATCACACCCCTGCCCATGCCCAACGAGGGCAGTCGGTCGAGAGCCGAATGCCCGAATGGACTGTCCCGCGCGTCTCGCCCACGTAACATTTTAAAATTGCCGCCATCCACACGCGCAGTCGTTCGTCGCTTTCGTACGTCGCTTTGGATAAAAGCGCCTGCTAAATAAATGCAACGTAACGTACAGTAATTTGCAAACTCAACGCAAACTCCCCTCGACTCGACCGGTCCAGAATCGCGACCGACGGCAGCTCAGAAAAAACATTCTTACCGTATGTCTGCAGCAGCTCTTCATAATGTGGACAGTCGGCAAAACTGGGCTGAAAGCCCTCCTCGCCCGAGTCCCCCATTTCGAGGGTTAGCCGGTTGTTATCCCCAATCTGTACCGCAGTTGCGTATTGTATGACCACGCCTGCTGTTGAAAAGACACCAAAAAAAAGAAGAAGAAGAAAGAGGCATATTTTTTTACGAGAGTTGATTTGATTGTGTCAGTGCGGTAAGGAATACAGCGTTTACCCACGCGCACAGTCAAAAGTTCAGTGTTAAATCAACTCTTACAGAGTACATATGGTCCCTATCGGGCTCACATGTAACTTGGACAGTTACGTTAACACTGGACGTCTTACTGTGCAGCTTCAAAGCCCATAAAAAAAGGCAAGTTTAGGAAGGCCAGTCCAGGAGATCCTAAATTATTATTATTATTTAAGTTTTAGTGTATGTTTTGGCCAACAGAATCTTCGTGATAAATATATTTTTAAGTACTTCCAGACGTTTCTGACTTGCAATGGCTAGTACTGGGGGATTCACAGGTTTGTGGTCTAAAGCAAGAAAATACACTTCAAGTAATTCCAAACAGCTTGTTATGACTGCAGAGGTTGTACATGAGTATATTACCTGACTATTATTATTATTATTTTAAATGACTTTTAAAAATCATTTTCCATTGGAACTATTTCTTATGGCACTTGGAACTTGAGTCTGCTGTGCTCAAAGACTGCAGTACTTGCACAATAGAGAAAAGGGATGAACAATATACGTTTATAACTGAACAAAACACTAAAATGAATGTGTTCATATGCCCCACCTGTGGATGCATAAAGACACTGTACACGCTGCTTTGAAGTTTGCTTGAAGTGTATTTCCTTTCTTTAAACCATAACAATCATGCAAATGCCCCAGTATTACCCACTTTAAATCATTGTGTAAACAACAGAATATTTTTCAGTGTGAGTCATATCACTAGAACCGAGGGAGAGATACCTCAGGGTATTCAAGTTCAGGCTTGACACGGTGTCTGGATTCTCTCTAGTTTCTCTGGTTCTAAATCGTCTTTCATAAGTATATTTTGTACAAAATTTTTTAAACATTACACTTCAAAACATCTGCATTTCAGCACACGTCTAGGCCCTGCAACACGAACTCCCTGGGCTGTGCTCATTGACTGCATAAATAACATGGCCAAGGTTTTCATGCGCCATATTGTGCAAATTGGAGCCAGAGATCGCACAGTGGGGAAAAGGGGGGGGGGGGACCCTTATATTGGGTATGTGCATTAGATACCACCCTCCTGAGTGACATGCAGTGGCTAAACACTGTCCCCCGATTGGTCCTCAAAACATTAAAATATTGCC
Source organism: Anguilla anguilla (assembly GCF_013347855.1). Lineage (NCBI taxonomy): Eukaryota > Metazoa > Chordata > Actinopteri > Anguilliformes > Anguillidae > Anguilla > Anguilla anguilla. The sequence continues at coordinate 64,830,731 of NC_049204.1, forward strand.
CAAATGACACACGATGACTTAACAAATCAGCACACATGAGAAGACATTAGATGAAGAAAAAACTCCAAATTGCAACGACGTGTTCATGTGGGGGGAGGGGGGGGGGATTGACTTTGTATTTTTTTTAACCGTATTGGTACCGCTGACTTACGCTGACACGGGTGGCCGAAGGAACGACCCCTGGGAGCCGATCGCCGGAGCCTAAGCCTAGCGCTACGGAGCGCGACCCGGACGCTACGCGGGTTTCGTGTAGCAAAAACCTTACTAACTAACAAAAACTAACTCGTTTTTCGCGCGGGTTACCCGAGGGCGGGGGGGAAGTTACCCGAGGGCGGGGGGGCTACCCGAGGGCGGGGGAAGTTACCCGAACGCTGGCGGTGCAGCGACCTGGCGGAGTCGGCCCCGGCCCCGCAGCCGTGCGCCCCAGGTTCCGGGAACACGGGCCAGGACCGGATTCGCTGGCTGGGATGCTGCGGGGCCCAGCCGGGCCCGGTCTCGGCGCCGCCCGGCCCCTCCGGCTTCTTCCCGCGCATGGTCACGTCGGGAGGGGCGGCCGGGGGGTCCTCTCCGGGCCAGGGCTGCGGCTTCAGGCTGGCCTGCGTCGGGACGGGGGGCCGACCGGCGGCCGGGGCGGGGGGCGCGCTCAGGTCGGGGGAGCTGAGGAAGCTCCCGTGGGGCGCCCAGCGGCGATCGAGGAGGCGAGCGTCCGTTTGGAGCGACTCCAGCCGGAGCGCGTCCCGAGGAACCTCACGAGACCCGCCTGGAGCATCTTTTAGAGGACGAGACAGAGGGAACCAGGGAAAGAGAGATTTAAAAAAAAATAATAATAATAATTTAAATGTATGAAACAGGCATAAACTGTAGAGTGCAACATACTGGAATTTGAACTGTCGCTGGGGCTCGGGGTGAACGTTACTAAACTGTACCTGTCTGCCAGCACGGCTCACTCAGCGCAACAGCGCTCATCTTGGTCACAAGATCCGGGCTTTCACGCTGACTCTGCCGGTTAAATAAAGAGCTGAGTCAGCGCACATCAACAGGAAATGGAAGCGGTTTGCGAAATAAGGCCTAGTGTTATTTAAAGATGCAGTATGTAAGGTTTGTGTTAGCTATGTTTATGCTGTTCAAGCTGAAGAAAAAAAAAACATACAATCCAGTTCCAGATGCGCTTAGTAATGTTTATTTGACCGACGTTTTGCCTGTAATTTCGTCTGGGTCTCACACAAGCAAAAATGCCGGTGTTGTCATGGAAACCCCGGAAGAGAATAAGGGGGGATTAAATTTGTTGCGGGGATGAAATTTGGCGTGACAGTGCCTGCATTTAATGACTGTTGTTACAGTTCAAAGCTGTAAATAAAAACTAGAGTACTATAGCAATGTTCATTGTTTACGTGGATTATAATGACGTTATGCGTGTTATTTTCTACCTGTAAATGAGGCATGGTGTGTTCATTCATGCTCCCTACATTCCAACGCTCTTGTCCTCCTTACAGTTTGCAGTTGACAGGCAGCGCATGCATGGTTTTTGAGGGTGGGGCTAGTTTCCAAACTTACATACTGCACCTTTAAACAACACCTACACTGATCCTACTGTGCACACTTTTGATATTTACATTATTGGTATGAATTCCAGCGGAGTCCACAATACATTTCTTAAGACGTAAATCTTTGTCCAAATTTTTTTCCAGTTCATCGCTGTAGAAGCACTGGAAGATCTTATAGCTTTCTGTTAAAAGAAGAAAGAAGAAAAAAAAACAATGAAATGAAGGCAGAATTATATATTTTTATGGAAGGCTTATCTAGTGTATGAATATGGAGAGTGCATGCAAGGTATGTAGGTTTGCTCTCACAACCTCAAACATTTCCCCTTTTAAAAGGGGAATTTGTCCCACATACATTGTAGAGTTCCTCCTTCTGTGGCAGCTGCATTGTGTGCCCCAGTTTTTTTTTTTTTTACTTAATTACGTACACTGGCATAAAAAAGTATTTACCCCGTTCCTGATTTCTTCTATTATTGCAAATTTGTCACATTGAATGGTTTCTAAAGATCTGAAATCACAGCACTGTGTAACACATTATACTGATGTATTCAGTACATTAACAGCACTATATTCATAGTCATTTTTACCCCTATTATGATTTAAGAAAGCAGAAGCAGAAGGCTTATCAACAAAATTTCTTTCAGAGAAGAAACTGCACTCGACATTTTTAGTTAAGATGAGACAAAAAATATTGAAATGCCGAGGACCACAAGTGCGAGTTTCAAGCTTGTTTGTTTTTGTGGGCGGAGTTTGCGACGAGCTGAAACTCCGCCCACAATTAACAAGACAGGAGACGGAGCTGGAGGTGGCAGAGTTGAAGATGCTCCGAAGATTTTCGTTGGGAGTGACGAGGTTGGACAGGATTAGGAATGGGTACTAGTATAGGTACCTATGACCATAACAAGATATGGAATATATACAGATTTTTTCAGGGAAACATTTTTTTTTAAGGCCTCAAATATATTTTTTAGCATTTGTACTATGGAATTCACAGTCTTGACTTAGTTTTTCCACAATTTTAAATGAGTAATCACATGTTTTCAAAAGTTCCTATGGCTTCAATTACGTTTTAGGGCTCAACTTAGGGTTAGGGTTATGAAAACGATAAGTCTGAGGGTCGAGGCAAGTTTACGGCTGTGTTCAGCAGGTTAAAGAAAGGTTAGGACATTGGTTCTTTTTTGATTTTGGACGAGCCAAAAATTTTGTATATACTAGTATAGGTACCTATGACCATAACAAGATATGGAATATATACAGATTTTTTCAGGGAAAACATTCTTTTTTTTAAGGCCTCAAATATATTTTTTAGCATTTGTACTATGGAATTCACAGTCTTGACTTAGTTTTTCCACAATTTTAAATGAGTAATCACATGTTTTCAAAAGTTCCTATGGCTTCAATTATGTTTTAGGGCTCAACTTAGGGTTAGGGTTATGAAAACGATAAGTCTGATGGTCGAGGCAAGTTTACGGCTGTGTTCAGCAGGTTAAAGAAAGGTTAGGACATTGGTTCTTTTTTGATTTTGGACGAGCCAAAAATTTTGTATATACTAGTATAGGTACCTATGACCATAACAAGATATGGAATATATACATATTTTTTCAGGGAAAACATTTTTTTTTTTAAGGCCTCAAATATATTTTTTAGCATTTGTACTATGGAATTCACAGTCTTGACTTAGTTTTTCCACAATTTTAAATGAGTAATCACATGTTTTCAAAAGTTCCTATGGCTTCAATTACGTTTTAGGGCTCAACTTAGGGTTAGGGTTATGAAAACGATAAGTCTGAGGGTCGAGGCAAGTTTACGGCTGTGTTCAGCAGGTTTAAGATAGGTTAGGACATTGGTTCTTTTTTGATTTTGGACGAGCCAAAAATTTTGTATATACTAGTATAGGTACCTATGACCATAACAAGATATGGAATATATACATATTTTTTCAGGGAAAACATTTTTTTTTTTAAGGCCTCAAATATATTTTTTAGCATTTGTACTATGGAATTCACAGTCTTGACTTAGTTTTTCCACAATTTTAAATGAGTAATCACATGTTTTCAAAAGTTCCTATGGCTTCAATTACGTTTTAGGGCTCAACTTAGGGTTAGGGTTATGAAAACGATAAGTCTGAGGGTCGAGGCAAGTTTACGGCTGTGTTCAGCAGGTTAAAGAAAGGTTAGGACATTGGTTCTTTTTTGATTTTGGACGAGCCAAAAATTTTGTATATACTAGTATAGGTACCTATGACCATAACAAGATATGGAATATATACAGATTTTTTCAGGGAAAACATTTTTTTTTTTAAGGCCTCAAATATATTTTTTAGCATTTGTACTATGGAATTCACAGTCTTGACTTAGTTTTTCCACAATTTTAAATGAGTAATCACATGTTTTCAAAAGTTCCTATGGCTTCAATTATGTTTTAGGGCTCAACTTAGGGTTAGGGTTATGAAAACGATAAGTCTGATGGTCGAGGCAAGTTTACGGCTGTGTTCAGCAGGTTAAAGAAAGGTTAGGACATTGGTTCTTTTTTGATTTTGGACGAGCCAAAAATTTTGTATATACTAGTATAGGTACCTATGACCATAACAAGATATGGAATATATACATATTTTTTCAGGGAAAACATTTTTTTTTTTAAGGCCTCAAATATATTTTTTAGCATTTGTACTATGGAATTCACAGTCTTGACTTAGTTTTTCCACAATTTTAAATGAGTAATCACATGTTTTCAAAAGTTCCTATGGCTTCAATTACGTTTTAGGGCTCAACTTAGGGTTAGGGTTATGAAAACGATAAGTCTGAGGGTCGAGGCAAGTTTACGGCTGTGTTCAGCAGGTTAAAGAAAGGTTAGGACATTGGTTCTTTTTTGATTTTGGACGAGCCAAAAATTTTGTATATACTAGTATAGGTACCTATGACCATAACAAGATATGGAATATATACAGATTTTTTCAGGGAAAACATTCTTTTTTTTAAGGCCTCAAATATATTTTTTAGCATTTGTACTATGGAATTCACAGTCTTGACTTAGTTTTTCCACAATTTTAAATGAGTAATCACATGTTTTCAAAAGTTCCTATGGCTTCAATTATGTTTTAGGGCTCAACTTAGGGTTAGGGTTATGAAAACGATAAGTCTGATGGTCGAGGCAAGTTTACGGCTGTGTTCAGCAGGTTAAAGAAAGGTTAGGACATTGGTTCTTTTTTGATTTTGGACGAGCCAAAAATTTTGTATATACTAGTATAGGTACCTATGACCATAACAAGATATGGAATATATACATATTTTTTCAGGGAAAACATTTTTTTTTTTAAGGCCTCAAATATATTTTTTAGCATTTGTACTATGGAATTCACAGTCTTGACTTAGTTTTTCCACAATTTTAAATGAGTAATCACATGTTTTCAAAAGTTCCTATGGCTTCAATTACGTTTTAGGGCTCAACTTAGGGTTAGGGTTATGAAAACGATAAGTCTGAGGGTCGAGGCAAGTTTACGGCTGTGTTCAGCAGGTTTAAGATAGGTTAGGACATTGGTTCTTTTTTGATTTTGGACGAGCCAAAAATTTTGTATATACTAGTATAGGTACCTATGACCATAACAAGATATGGAATATATACATATTTTTTCAGGGAAAACATTTTTTTTTTTAAGGCCTCAAATATATTTTTTAGCATTTGTACTATGGAATTCACAGTCTTGACTTAGTTTTTCCACAATTTTAAATGAGTAATCACATGTTTTCAAAAGTTCCTATGGCTTCAATTACGTTTTAGGGCTCAACTTAGGGTTAGGGTTATGAAAACGATAAGTCTGAGGGTCGAGGCAAGTTTACGGCTGTGTTCAGCAGGTTAAAGAAAGGTTAGGACATTGGTTCTTTTTTGATTTTGGACGAGCCAAAAATTTTGTATATACTAGTATAGGTACCTATGACCATAACAAGATATTGAATATATACAGATTTTTTCAGGGAAAACATTTTTTTTTTTTAAGGCCTCAAATATATTTTTTAGCATTTGTACTATGGAATTCACAGTCTTGACTTAGTTTTTCCACAATTTTAAATGAGTAATCACATGTTTTCAAAAGTTCCTATGGCTTCAATTACGTTTTAGGGCTCAACTTAGGGTTAGGGTTATGAAAACGATAAGTCTGATGGTCGAGGCAAGTTTACGGCTGTGTTCAGCAGGTTAAAGAAAGGTCAGGACATTGGTTCTTTTTTGATTTTGGACGAGCCAAAAATTTAGTATATACTAGTATAGGTACCTATGACCATAACAAGATATGGAATATATACAGATTTTTTCAGGGAAAACATTTTTTTTTTTAAGGCCTCAAATATATTTTTTAGCATTTGTACTATGGAATTCACAGTCTTGACTTAGTTTTTCCACAATTTTAAATGAGTAATCACATGTTTTCAAAAGTTCCTATGGCTTCAATTACGTTTAGGGCTCAACTTAGGGTTAGGGTTATGAAAACGATAAGTCTGAGGGTCGAGGCAAGTTTACGGCTGTGTTCAGCAGGTTTAAGATAGGTTAGGACATTGGTTCTTTTTTGATTTTGGACGAGCCAAAAATTTTGTATATACTAGTATAGGTACCTATGACCATAACAAGATATGGAATATATACAGATTTTTTCAGGGAAAACATTTTTTTTTTTAAGGCCTCAAATATATTTTTTAGCATTTGTACTATGGAATTCACAGTCTTGACTTAGTTTTTCCACAATTTTAAATGAGTAATCACATGTTTTCAAAAGTTCCTATGGCTTCAATTACGTTTTAGGGCTCAACTTAGGGTTAGGGTTATGAAAACGATAAGTCTGAGGGTCGAGGCAAGTTTACGGCTGTGTTCAGCAGGTTAAAGAAAGGTTAGGACATTGGTTCTTTTTTGATTTTGGACGAGCCAAAAATTTTGTATATACTAGTATAGGTACCTATGACCATAACAAGATATGGAATATATACAGATTTTTTCAGGGAAAACATTTTTTTTTTTAAGGCCTCAAATATATTTTTTAGCATTTGTACTATGGAATTCACAGTCTTGACTTAGTTTTTCCACAATTTTAAATGAGTAATCACATGTTTTCAAAAGTTCCTATGGCTTCAATTATGTTTTAGGGCTCAACTTAGGGTTAGGGTTATGAAAACGATAAGTCTGATGGTCGAGGCAAGTTTACGGCTGTGTTCAGCAGGTTAAAGAAAGGTTAGGACATTGGTTCTTTTTTGATTTTGGACGAGCCAAAAATTTTGTATATACTAGTATAGGTACCTATGACCATAACAAGATATGGAATATATACATATTTTTTCAGGGAAAACATTTTTTTTTTAAGGCCTCAAATATATTTTTTAGCATTTGTACTATGGAATTCACAGTCTTGACTTAGTTTTTCCACAATTTTAAATGAGTAATCACATGTTTTCAAAAGTTCCTATGGCTTCAATTACGTTTTAGGGCTCAACTTAGGGTTAGGGTTATGAAAACGATAAGTCTGAGGGTCGAGGCAAGTTTACGGCTGTGTTCAGCAGGTTAAAGAAAGGTTAGGACATTGGTTCTTTTTTGATTTTGGACGAGCCAAAAATTTTGTATATACTAGTATAGGTACCTATGACCATAACAAGATATGGAATATATACAGATTTTTTCAGGGAAAACATTTTTTTTTTTAAGGCCTCAAATATATTTTTTAGCATTTGTACTATGGAATTCACAGTCTTGACTTAGTTTTTCCACAATTTTAAATGAGTAATCACGTTTTCAAAAGTTCCTATGGCTTCAATTACGTTTTAGGGCTCAACTTAGGGTTAGGGTTATGAAAACGATAAGTCTGAGGGTCGAGGCAAGTTTACGGCTGTGTTCAGCAGGTTTAAGATAGGTTAGGACATTGGTTCTTTTTTGATTTTGGACGAGCCAAAAATTTTGTATATACTAGTATAGGTACCTATGACCATAACAAGATATGGAATATATACAGATTTTTTCAGGGAAAACATTTTTTTTTTTAAGGCCTCAAATATATTTTTTAGCATTTGTACTATGGAATTCACAGTCTTGACTTAGTTTTTCCACAATTTTAAATGAGTAATCACATGTTTTCAAAAGTTCCTATGGCTTCAATTACGTTTTAGGGCTCAACTTAGGGTTAGGGTTATGAAAACGATAAGTCTGAGGGTCGAGGCAAGTTTACGGCTGTGTTCAGCAGGTTAAAGAAAGGTTAGGACATTGGTTCTTTTTTGATTTTGGACGAGCCAAAAATTTTGTATATACTAGTATAGGTACCTATGACCATAACAAGATATGGAATATATACAGATTTTTTCAGGGAAAACATTTTTTTTTTTAAGGCCTCAAATATATTTTTTAGCATTTGTACTATGGAATTCACAGTCTTGACTTAGTTTTTCCACAATTTTAAATGAGTAATCACATGTTTTCAAAAGTTCCTATGGCTTCAATTATGTTTTAGGGCTCAACTTAGGGTTAGGGTTATGAAAACGATAAGTCTGATGGTCGAGGCAAGTTTACGGCTGTGTTCAGCAGGTTAAAGAAAGGTTAGGACATTGGTTCTTTTTTGATTTTGGACGAGCCAAAAATTTTGTATATACTAGTATAGGTACCTATGACCATAACAAGATATGGAATATATACATATTTTTTCAGGGAAAACATTTTTTTTTTTAAGGCCTCAAATATATTTTTTAGCATTTGTACTATGGAATTCACAGTCTTGACTTAGTTTTTCCACAATTTTAAATGAGTAATCACATGTTTTCAAAAGTTCCTATGGCTTCAATTACGTTTTAGGGCTCAACTTAGGGTTAGGGTTATGAAAACGATAAGTCTGAGGGTCGAGGCAAGTTTACGGCTGTGTTCAGCAGGTTAAAGAAAGGTTAGGACATTGGTTCTTTTTTGATTTTGGACGAGCCAAAAATTTTGTATATACTAGTATAGGTACCTATGACCATAACAAGATATGGAATATATACAGATTTTTTCAGGGAAAACATTTTTTTTTTTAAGGCCTCAAATATATTTTTTAGCATTTGTACTATGGAATTCACAGTCTTGACTTAGTTTTTCCACAATTTTAAATGAGTAATCACGTTTTCAAAAGTTCCTATGGCTTCAATTACGTTTTAGGGCTCAACTTAGGGTTAGGGTTATGAAAACGATAAGTCTGAGGGTCGAGGCAAGTTTACGGCTGTGTTCAGCAGGTTAAAGAAAGGTTAGGACATTGGTTCTTTTTTGATTTTGGACTAGCCAAAAATTTTGTATTATTAGAGGGACAGCTCAGGTTAGACGGTTTGGAGACAAAGTGAGAGAGGCGAGATTGAGATGGTTTGGACATGTGCGGAGGAGAGATGCTGGGTATATTGGGGGAAGCATGCTGGAGATGGAGCTGCCAGGCAGGAGGAACAGAGGAAGGCCAAAGAGGAGGTTCATGGACATGGTGAGGGAGGACATGCAGGTGGTTGGTGCGACAGAGGAAGATGCAGAGATGACCTGCTGTGGCGACCCCTAACGGGAACAGCCGAAAGAAGAAGAGGGATAGAAGAAGAGGTGTCCTGACCTTCAAATGTTGGCCGCTTGTTCGGATCCTGAACCCAGCAGTTCTTCATCAGTGTCACCATCCCCATCGGAGAGGAGGGAGGAACGAGGTTCTCATCTGGTCCACTGTCCACTGAGGACAGAATAGAATTTTGTTCACAGATTTAGCGATCTGCATTACATTCACATCATCAACCCCTGACCTTCGCTCTTGGAAGATGTTATTTGTAGAAGTGAGGGAAGGACTTGACCTGGAATAATTTCCTGGAAAATCTGAACCAATTGCAAATTTGGGTAGTAAGATTTTCCGATCTGGACCTGGGGTTTTGATCAATTTGAGCAAGGTGTCTCATTCCGAGACCGCACGGGGGTGGGGGGGTGGGGGGGGGGGCGGGCAATTACCGACAGCCATTTCCAGAATAGGCAATCTGAAGAAGTAGCACAAACAAACATGGGCGCTAGTGTGGAGAAGGATGAACAGAACCTGGTCCTTACAGCTATCGGGCTCCTTGTGGGTAAGAATGACCCAGACGATGATCGCAAAGCTGTACACGTCAGATTTTTGGGTGAAGGGGGCATTGATTGTCTCTCGGTTTTCGGGGGCTATGTAGCAGAGGGTGCAAGCTCTGCGGGACACGCCCTTCCTGCTCCGCCTGCGGGACTCCTCCATCGTCAGCTTGCTCCAGGACCGGCAGCTGGCCAGTTCCAGGTCTGCGATCTGTATGTACACACAAACATGCACACACACATACACACACACACACACACATACACACACACATACACACACATACACACACACACACACACACGCACGCACACACGCACGCGCACACACACACACACGCACGCACGCACACAGACACACGCACACATGCACACACACGCACACGCACGCACACACACGCACGCACGCACACACAGGCACACATACACACGCACACAGACATACACACACACACATACACACACACACACACACACATATACACACACACACACACACACACACACACACACACACACTGAATTGCTTAAATAACATATAACTGGAGTTACACTGGATGACAAAAATTCTAGCTGCATTCATTTTGAGACAGTAGCCTAGCTCAAATTGTTAACAAAATGTATTTATTTTGTACTTAAAATCATCTGAGGTTTTATACCTGCCCATCACTTATCAACGTCAAGGCTCTTAACTCACAAGAAGGATCAGCCAAACCTTTATGTGAAAATCCTCTCCAACAAGAATGTTTTGTGGCTTCAGGTCCCCGTGTACGATATCGCTGTTTGTTAAGTACACCATTCCGTCAAGGATGTCCAAAATGATCCTCCCCTTGATGGACACAGGTACAGTCCCCTGAAACAACCAACAGAGGTCAAAATGAGAGAGGAATCTAACTCTGTTCCCATAAGCTCAATAACAACAGTTACGGTTTGCTGTTACTCCACATAGCCAAATTCTGTTCCTCACACGTCTTAACTCAACATCATTAAGACTGACACGGAAGCACGGACGAACACACTTAAAACATACGGCTTTCCCCTTTTTGCCTCTATTATCTGTACATCCCTTTGCAGGTGAAGGGAAAAGGGTGCAAATGAAGAATTCTCCAGACAAGACATGACTCTGTTACAAGGTACACGTGCACACACGTACACACGCGTACATACAAAACACACACACACGTACACGCACACATTTCACGGTACTTACTTCTTCAAGTACAGCCGAAAGGTTTCCAATGGGGGTGAACTGCATAACCAGAAAAGAGGGCCCGTCGTCCAAAACAACCCCGAGGACTCTTAGAACGCGACTGTGGTTCAGCCTGAGCAGCGGCTCAACTTCTTTCAGAAGCGATTTCCTCTTACTCCTGAATTAAGAGAGAAAAAAGTGAGAAATCACTGCACCCAGGATTTTTTTTCTTCTTCAAAGACAAATCACTGTGTTTTAGTTACCTTCAGACTAAATTATTATGATACTAGTTTGCTCTGATTAAAGAATTCAGAATTTTTTTTTGTTTTCAATAGGTACACTAAGGAATTGTTGCAATTTTATTTTTGTGAATTTTTCAAGATATACAGCCCTTTATTGCCAAGATGGCATGACATTTTGTTCCTGCAGTGAATTTTTTTTTAAATACATGATTCACGTGACCTTTTCAATCTATGTGCTTTTTTTTCTCCGTCCTTCTACGTAGTCACAAAGAGGAAGCGAACGAACCACCGTTTCCGTAACGCAGGACCTTTGTTCCATCGCACTTATTTCAGCAGAAGAAAAAAAAAAGAGAAAACAATTTTTTAAAAGTAGCTTTTTAAAAAGGTTTATAAGGAAATAAAGGAACGTCCAAAGTCTTCCTGGAGAACGGCGAGGGTCGGAAGCGGTGAACGCGAGGTGGGCCTTACTCGTTGAGCTGCCGTCCTGTGTAGAGCGTTTTAATAAGCACCGGGCCGTGGGTCTTGTGGTGACTGAGGTAGAGGTCGTGCCCAAAATGGGCACTGTCCAGGGCAACCTTCTTCAGTAGGTCTGCTGGTGCAATTAAAGGGGATCTCTGATTCACAGCCATGATGACTGTACGGTACTGCACACCTGCACAGCTGCCACACAGGTGGCTGATGGGTGGGGGGGGGGGGGGGGGGACAGGGATAAAAACAATGAAAACACAAGGCCAAAATAGCAAAGCAACAATAAGCACATTGAACACCGTCTGTATAGAAAACAGAAGCCACAGAAGCCTGCTCTTTCTTTCATTCACCTTATCACGTGGATTCAGAGTATCTTCACCCTAGTCCTTCTTGTCTCATACAAGTTGCAGCAGGCATTGTTAAAAAAAAAAAGGGGGGGGGGGGGGGGAGGAGAGAGAGAGAGAGACTTTGATGATGCCATTTTAAAAACTTTTTCTGAAACAAAATTAACACCAACTTATTTACAAAGAAATTAATACTATGACCACAACCACAATCATGACAGAATATTAAACAGTACAATGTGAGAGAACATCTTAAATCTGAGACTTTGCCATTTGCCTCCGTTTTATATGACAGAAGATGATCCAACATGACTTAAAAATGCCATACACGCCAATATTAACAACTTCTGTCATTTACAGTAATTGTAACAACTCGTTAAATAAATAAATTAATAAAACACAATCAAATACCCCTGGGTAAATTCCTGATTAGTCTTTGTGCACGGTGAATATACGATAATTCCGCGACAGTTATTCTCAAACATAATTTAAATTTTCTGGTACTCCAGATTGCAGCGTGTGTATTAGAATTTTGCTGCCAAAGTATATCTGCCAATAAAAATCACAATACTAGTTGGGCACTGACTGAGATCGCTATAGCCTACACCACGTATTTCGTCGCGTTACTACAAATCGAACATACAGATCAAAGAGGACTAAAAAAACCGGCATGAAAGAATGCGTAATTTCAATATAGGCTACTGCTTTCATTAAACGACTTAGGAAAATTAATGCTAACGTGCTAGAAGAGACACATAGGCTATAGGCTACTGAATTAAAAACGTACCTGCACTCACACCATCCCGAAGTGCAAAAACATGTTGGCACTTCCTAGTTTTTCTATTTCCACCCGAAAGTGAAAGCAAATTTCAACTTCAGGAACGCCAAATGTTTAGAATGAAATTACACTTGTGTTTGACTCATTCTGAGAAAATATCAGTCTTTGGGTAATATGTAATATGTATCAAATGTGGCTTACTTTCGGATTTAATTGGATGATTCTTGATGAGACAATATTATAGCCTATACTAAACGTACAACTATAATCCCAACAAGACAAATAATTATACGAAGAGAACCGTAGTATTATTGCTGTTGCTGAATATTATTGTTGTTGTTGTTATTTTTATTAGTTGTGTGCTTGGTTGGTATGTAGGCTAAAACACAACTTAGTAAAACGACGTAATAATTCAGATGCTCTTATAATCATAATGAACCATTGAAATGCCACTATAGATATAGTACCAGATTTTACCCTTCTCGTCTCGCCTTCTATTAAAGAGATAGCGCTGAAATCAGCTATGGTCTCTAACCCACATCCGGTGTGTAGGATAGACTGAGTTGAACAGGAAGCGACTGCGTTAAATATTTTCACCTTGAAGTTTTTCTGCATCGTTACTTGTACAAACCAACAACAAAACAACAACAAAAGACTGCACAAAGCTACACGTAAACTAGCGCTCGGTGTGGGCGGTATCTGTAGTAACGTGTGTCACGGCCACGAGTCACGACTAATAACTGCGAAGGTGTGCTTTTCCAGTGATTTACAAAGAATTATGACTGGAAAAATCACTCTACAAACATCATAATATCCGGTCTAGACAGAGGGTCACTGGGGTTTAGAACAACGAAGATTATTTCCCCTCTATGTTAAAAAATAGCCACGACATTCAAGAGCACTGATTGCAATCTTCTCTGTGTTGACAAAGTTTATTCTGTCAGGCTACAAAGTTTAGTCACAGGTAAGTAATTAAATTGAGCCCCAGGGCAAAACAAATGTGTGACTTCAACGGAGAGCTACTTCATACCGAGGTTTTAAAACACACCCAAGTTACTTAGGCCTTCAGTCGTCCTCGGCGAACTAGGCGTCGCAATTTTTTGTTTGTATGTATTGTACTGCCATCTAGTGACAGCTACACGTATTACAGCCATTCAGAAGGTTTCGGACGTTTTTTCTTTAAATGATAGCTTAAGTTTGGAGTTTCATTCATTCATTTATTTATTCTGAAAAAATAATTTAATCAGTTGCATTTTGGAACTGTAAAAAAGTGGTACAAGTGACAAACAGATGAATAGCAAAGATTTGTGTATGAAAGTTAACTAAATGTAATTACTGTCTTCATGGCCAGGACCACTTTGAAGACTGAGGTATGAACTCAGGAGTTCAGAAATTGACTTTAAAGGGCCAATTGACGTTTGTTTACAATACACCGTAGTCGAACTGCAGTCTTACATACACAGTTTTCCCGGCACTGGAAATTAGTTATTCAAATTTGAAATGAAGTAATTTTAAGTCAGTTCCATCAATCATTCCAATGTGAATCCCTTCACTGCAAACATTTGCAATTGCTGCTCTTGAATGTCTTGAATTTTATTTTTACTGGTTGTGTAAACAATGTTGTCTCTCCAATTCAATGTTGCTTGTTATTTTCCATCTGATCCGGGCTGGCTGAGCAGCTGTGTGAGTCTGGTGCCAATATATCACAGGCCTTTCCTGACCTAGAGCTGCCAAAAGGCAAAAATGGAGTATGCAGCTGCATGGTGGGAAATTGAGTTTTACTATTCTACCCAATGAGGCGGTTGGCCTTGGTACTACTGACACACAAACCCTCACACAGCCTCTCTGGGAGGGTATGAAGGATTGTGTAAAATAATGCTTTTTCAGTCCTGTCTTGATCTCGTCAATGTTTCCTGCTTTCTGGCTTTCCCCGTCCTCGTTTCCCCACCCCACCCCACCCCACCCCACCCCACCCCACCCCACCCTACCTCTCCCCACCAGAACTGCCTCCTAGCTGACATTAGTTCATTAACGTGAACACTGACTGACCGACCGTGTCGGTCAATAAACCTCGCAACCCTGAGACGACCAGAGGAGGACGGGCTCTCCCCTTTGAGTAATAAATAAAGACCCTTTATAATTGGATCTGGTGTGAAGCGTTTTCTCGACTAGATTGCCTTTCTATCATGAGGCAAAAGTGGAGTTTTCCTTCTCAATATCTCCTCCAGCACAGTGGTCCCAGAACGAGGGAAATACGCCCCCCCCCCCCCCCCAGCCAATCAGCAACCACATCAAATAACCAATCTTTGGTGTCCGTGGTTTCGTATGCAAGAACAGTTCAAGCCCTGGATCACTCTTTATCTGGTCCGTATATCCAGATAAGGCCACACACCGCTGAGTCATTTAGACAGTAGAGCATAGTGTTCAGACTGAGGTTAAGAAAGCTGCTAGTGAAGGCAGCGGTATGAATGGTAAGCCTTTTCTCTGTCAGCTCTTTGACTTTCATTAGAAGGGTCCCGTCAGGTTCTCATTCACAGTGGCTCTGTTTTAAACCAGAGCACACCATTTCCATGGAAAAAACAGTCACAGTTTCCTTGCAACAATCAAATTTTTATTAAGTAGGTGCACAACCACACCTTGGTGCACACACACACACACACGTGCACACACAGACACACACACACTAACAAACACGCTCACACACACATGCGCACACACACACATGCACAAACACGCGCACATAGAAACACACAAACACACACACGCACACACATATATGCCAGCACACACACACACATACAAAAATGTGCGCTGACACATACACACATACACACACACAATGAAATTTCCTCCATTCCCTTCACCACAAGAGCAACTCCCCCCCCCCCCAACACCCCTTGCTTCTCTGTTCACATGTCAGCCATTTCCTCAAAACACAGCTGCATCCACTCCCACCTCCAATCCCCCACACTTCCCCCCCCCCCACCCCCAGCTCCTCTTCAGCTCTGCTTGCCCACTTCCCTTCCTCCCTCCCATCGCTTCCGGCCAGAGACTTACCCCCCCCTCCCCACCAACCCAACCCCCACCCCCTACCCCTACCCCCACCCTCACGCCACCCCTACCCCCCACGCCCACGCCACAGCCCCGCTTGTGATTCAGCAGTAGCCCCGGCAGTGCCAGTGAGAAAGAGCAGCGGGGGTTTCCTGTTGCCTCGTGTGTGACCCGACCAGGGCGCGGGAAAGATCTGGGGGGTGGGGGGTGGGTGGGTGGGTGGGTGGGGGGGGGGCGGGGGGGGGGGGTGGAGGGGGGAGCGTCAGTCAAGATGTCACCGCTTGCGTGGTTGGTTTCAAGTGATTTATGGTCACACACTATTTTTTTTGCTTTTTCTCTCTCTCTCTCTCTCTCTCTCTCTATGCCTCTCCACCATCTCTCCCCATCAAATGTTAAAATTTTCAAATTTAAAAAAAAAAAAAAAATCTTTATTGGCAAATGCAGGCACTTGTGTTGTCAAAAGCACGGGTTACACAACAGAACTCTGTACAATACGCTGGATGCTGGATCATGGATCGTAGATGCTCGAGCCGTGACGCATCTCCCATCCGAATGACTGCAAATCCCCTCTCGTGAGCCAGCCAGCCTGTGCCGTGCAGCCAACTACAACTCACCCGAAAATGCTACTGCGTGTCTTGCCTTCAATCTGGTGACCGCCCATGACCTTTCCTCTCATGCCACCCTGGGTGGGGGGGGGGTGGCGGGGGGGGGCGGGGGGTGAAGGTCTGCACTCCACTAAGTGCGTTCTTTCTAGTTTTAGTGTTAGATTGGGATACGAATCTCAGATTTTCAATGGGTGGCATGTACAGACTGGTGCTTGCGAAACGTTCGAAACGTTCACACACTTCCACATTTCCACTTCTTGGTTTTTTTTTTAATGCACACGTGGCGCAACACAAATGTGACTCAAATCTCTGTCTTCTAAGAACACAGATATAGTGATTCGTGCTTTTATGTAACATGGGTGGACTGTTACAATGTCCTTTTCTCCCCCCCCCCCCCCCTTTAAATGCAAACTGTCCGTCTTGAACTGATTAAAAAAATACTGTCTCTTGGCCTTTTCCAGTCATGAGGGGAGGAGTCTACATCATTCTCTCCTGGTTTAACCTGAGTTCATTTGGACATTATTTTACTTCTATCAACATGTAAGACATTAACCAATGAAGAACCCAAATATGTATACTTATATATACTGTATATTCTATAAATATCGTGTTACGATGTGTATTTCTGAGTCGCTGATATCCCTGTTCCAATGGGACCATCAGATCCTCTATACTGTGGATCCCAAAAGCCAGAAAAAGTTGACTTAGCCTTCTCAGTTCAGACCCCCAGTCTGAGTGTATTAGGGCTGCACGGATTCTCCAGATTCAAGTCGCTTAAGTAAAGACACACGAGCCACTGTAAAACACTATTTTAGCATTTAATTTTACACTTCTTTCAAAGTTGTCTTGTCTTTTCTTTCATTGTTCTCTGCCTTTGTTTTCAATGTATTTTTGTGATATGTTGTATTTTAGTGTGTTATTATTTGTAAATTATTATTATTGCTATTATTATTATTAATAATAATAATAATAATAATACATAGTTTATATTTTTTATTATATTATTATTACTATTATTATTTTCTGTACTGATGACAATGTAGTGAGAAATATGTATTATGACACCTAATGCAGCTCAGATTCTTAAATGGTACGAGATCATTCAGCGGCGTAAAAAAAAGAACAATAAATAAGAAAAATGACTTTCACTGTTGTGCCATTGGAAAACCACTACACTGGAACATTATCCAAATGTTTGATGACAAGGCCGCAGCAGCGGTCGCTCGCGTTTGACCACTATAAAAACAACACTTCTGAACAACGGCTGCCTGCTTGCTGTAAATACCTCGCGGGATTTTCTCCCCGCCTGTCACCGTACACAAGAAAAACCACAGACCGGAACTGCCAAGCCCGACGCGACAAGCTGCTATAAATACAACGATACGGACCGGAAGACGGATGAGCACAAAGCTACTGGAAATGACGCGACGCTACATGTGACTGTAGGCGTGCGTTACAAACAAATACACCCCCGTTAACTTGAGAGAGAGAGAGATAGAAAAAAAAAGAAAACAGCGGAGTTACAGGTAAGATACAAATGACGCTATTGCATTCCCGTTTTTAATCATTTAGCAAGTACTCTTATCTAAATAATGCAACCTGCATTTAAGCAAATGTGTGTGTATACAATCCCTTTATAGAGCATATTCATGAGCACCTTGCCCAAAGGTACAACAGCAGAGCAGTACCTGAGAGTCAAACCCACACCCTTTCAGGAGTAGACTCCCTAATTGTTGTGCTACACAATGTTTTTGCACTAAGTTGGTAAACCTACAACAATTGCAATGACAACAATTTCCTGCTTCTCGCCCAATGCATGCTGGGATAGGCTCCAGCACTCCCCGCGACCCTGCCCGGGATAAGCGGGTATAGACAATGGATGGATGGATAAACTAATTTATGTACATTCATCTATTTTTTTATTAATTTCCTTTGATATAAAAAAAAACTCAACTAACCTTCCATTTACACCCAGACAATACTGAGACTAAAATGTATCGCAACACAAAATGTCATTTTGTTGGAGATCACACCTGTAACCTGTAAGTTGCCATAGTGCGCAGTACTAAAAAAAAAAAATGCTGACGTATCAGAGTGCTCCTTTTGCTTCCTCGGTCAAGTGTCAGTTGACATCATGGGCATCACGGGGTCTTTCGCAGTTCCAGAGCTTCCGAACTTCCTGAGCCCAGAACCTGTTGAATGAGCAGACATGTACAATTCCAGCCTTCCCTAGCTAGTGTGCTGCCTTGGAGTGAAAACATTTGCGCAAGGAAACAGTCAAGCATTTTGAAACTACTGCACGTGCGCTGCACCTACCTCTCTGCGTCCAGTATATAACCATGGCAGAAGTTCATTTGACATCTGTGTCTGTCTCTGGAACATAGCTAGCACATACAAAACTATGTTTTCTCCCATATTTCATGACCCACCTCTACCCCTCCTGGAACCCACCTGCGGGTTCCCACCCTGTGTGCGATCTACAGCTTAATTCCCTGATTCCCTCGCCCAAAGAATCCGGCCAAACTGCAGCACTGACTGCGGATTGAGTGACATCAGCAAAAACACTGGTACTGCAGGAGGTCCTGTTTTTGAGACCCCTGACCCCAAAGGTATAACCCACAAAAAAGCACCTTATAGACAAAAATATGAGAAGACTGAGGATGTTGGGGCAACCCCAACACACGGAACACACTCTAGCCAGCAATGAATTTTCACAACAACAACAAAAAAACAAAAGAAAACTTGCGGTGAAATATAACGACTCGTTTGTTTGTTTGTTTGTTTACCTCTCTGTGCAAGGCGAACGAACGTGTGCGGGGGAAAACCGGCGGGACGGAGAAATTTCTCTGGAAAAAGCGCCGTGTCGCTAAGACCGAAAACAGAAAACAGGATGCGTATTTTGAAAGAGTGGGCGCCGAAGAAAGTACCGTTCTGCAGACCTTACGGGCAACACTTAATCACCGCTCAGTTTTTTTTTTGTTTTCTAGTAAAAGTTTTGGCCATTTTCCATCGCATGTGCAAGCACCGCAGATGCGGTAGACGGCTAATGCGGTACCTGAGTAAATTCTGTATGCAATTTGTATAGACTGAGAAGATCTCATAAATTAACCTTTGCCGTCTTTGAGGGATGTTGGCTTTCTTCTAGACGCAACGGAAGCTGCTTATGCAGTGCTATATAAGAAATCAGATACCATGAAATAGACAGCCTCTGCTGTGGATTTCTAAAATAATGTCGGCCATTTAAAATGCCATGAAAAGCCTACTTACTCGGTACAGTTTGTGTAGACATTCAACAGATTTAGAGGTTTTCTTTCAGAAATGTAAGAATGCCTTTTTTGAAAAATCTAAAACATTTCATCATAAAGGTCGTCTAAATTCTTTTATATATAATCTTTAATAATTATCTTTCCCCTGCCCCAGATCATTGTGATTATTGAACACCATACAATGAATGTATTCTTTTTTTTTTTTATCATGCAAAGAAATTAACACACAATTGCCGAACTGAACGTGGTCCTATCCACAGTGGCCCATTAGATACGCACAGGCATAGGTGGTGACACTTCTGATCGTTAACAACTACAGTAAACAGGCTGGGACAGAAGACAGAAGGGTTTTTTTATTTATTTATTTATTTTATTATTTATAAAAAAGGCCCCAAAACTGTGGGATGATTTCCCTCACAGTTTGCACACAGCAGAGACTCGTCAGGTCAGTATATAAACCCAGAGCGAAACCCCCGTGGCTTTAGTCTAACTGATGGTGTGAAAGCTCCTTCTCTCTCCGCTGCCGCCGCCGCCGCTGCTGCCGCCGTTCTCTTTCCTTTAGCCACAGCCCAGCTGCCGCGGTAAAACTGCTGCCGAGGTCTCCTGGCAACGCCACGGCGTGAGGCTGAATGATGGCGCCGCGTGGCTGTCACATCGCTGCAGTAAATTACGGGGGGGGGGGGGGGGGGGGTGAGAGGGTCCCCCCCCGCATACCTGACTGGCTTCACCTTCAGCTCCTGGGACGCGATGCCTCTTAAATCTCCTCGACCCCGCCGCTGAGCTGGGGAACGATGGCTCTCGGTCGCAGCAGCTGGAGGAACATACCTTAAAAAAACAATTTCTTTAAAAATAGCTTGACATTATAGCTCTGCGTGACCGGAGTCACCTTTGCTTGGACTTAATTAATACTGTGTTGGCTGTTTATGTATTATAATTGATCTGTTTTCATGTGAGCCATTGCCATAACAAACCGGTGCCTGCCCTGCGGCAGATGGGTTCCCCCTCTGAGTCCGGTTCTGCTCAAGGTCTCTTCCTGCTATCAGTCAGGGAGTTTTTCCTTGCCACTGTTGCCTTAGGCTTACTCTCTGGGGGCCGGTTCTCTGTAAAGCTGCTTTGTGACAAAGCTCCTTTGTTAAAAGCGCTATACAAACAGAAATTGATTGAATTGATTGATTGATAACTCAGGGTCTGAGATGACTGGGTCAGATGGCTGGCCTCAGGGTGGGTGTGGGTGTTACCCAACACTATTATCCAGAGGGGCTTTTAAAAAGTGTGTCGATTTTGACGATCATGAGATCAGAGTTGATGCCTGGGTGACAGGGAGGGTGACCGGAGATTGAGAATGTCGTGTTTTAAGCCTCAGATGGGTTGGATTTTTAGCAAAGCCCATTGTGCCGTAAACGCTCTCATCTCCAGCATTATTTGAGCCATGGTTCGGGGCAAACAGGTGCGTTTTCAGTCTACCAGCAGAAGACCGGTGGTGACTCGGCTGTTCTGAGCTGTTTTTGGGGAGCTCATTCCACCGCTAATATGGAGCAGAGTGATTTGACAGGAATGTAAATGTTTAATAGCGGACTGTAGGCAAAAGGGTGCAGAACCTTCAGTCCAAAAACCAAAAACTAATAAATGATATTTTTTAATTACTCGCCAAAACAAATTTACCAAGCCGAGAGCAGCAGTTTTCTAAAACAGTGCACCAGAATTGGAGATTAGTCAGATTCTTTCTCTGGAGAAGGCGTTATATCAGGCAGTTTTTCGCCTTCAAAGTCAGGTGCTTTTCGGTGGCAGAAAATATGTCTGCCATTACAGCCTCATGGTTGTGGACTGGGCTTGAAAAAAAAGAAAAGAAAAGAAAAGAAAAGAAAGATTGGCCCTGCTCTGTGAAAGGTGAATTAGCAGAACAAGCTGTTGCCGATGGCGTCAGGTGGGTAAAAATGCAACTGAGGAGCCGGAGGGCTGCGGGTTTGAATCCCAACTGAGGCACTGCCGTAGCCACGGGCTCTATTTAGTCACCATGGGTTTCGATAAGAATTGTTTTCAGCTGCATGAACAGGCTGTTTTTTTAGTGCTGCTCTGTTACATTCTGGAACCAAACAACAGAACAAATGGGTTCTATTTTTTTCTTTTCTTTTTTCTTTTCTTTTTAACCACAATGACAGCGTGAATCCGTGGATCTTTAGAAGGATCTTTATTTTTTTGCAGTGTGAACTCAGCATTAAGAAATGTGTATGCTATTCCATAAGGATCATAACTGTTCAGTAACTGAATTACTGAAAACCTAAAGGATATTGATTACTGCATCTCCATTTATGGTGTTCCATTGCATGAGCAACGAGTCAGGCATATCCTTAGAGAAATCCATCTGCACATCCATCCATCTCCAACTGCACAAGAAACTTAATTCAGTTCAGATGTATGTAAATTCCTGAAATAAGACTTGTTTAAACCACTAGTCGATGATTAACATAATATATGAGTGCTTATCCAGTCCAATTCTTTTAAAATTATCATTGTTTTTCCTGTTGTTGGCTTAAACAAGGGAAATAATATACTGTTATTGCAACTGTATGTGCGACAGATCTTGAAAACATGCGCCTCATCTTGAACTCCTTAAATTACACAATCATACAAAAACGCATGTTTGAAGCTAAGTAATTGAGGAAGCATAAGCCTGGTAAATGTAGTGTTTATGGCTTTCCGAATCGAAGGCAGGCGGCTATAAAAAACTACATTTCCCAGGATGCTTTACAAACCGCTGTCTTTCTGGTGGTTTGTCAGCGGGCGCTTGACAGCCACCTCCAGGGAGGTGAATGTAACCAAATGTAGTATTTAGCCTGCAATATCAAAGCTTTTAGATAAGGGACAGAAAGTTAACTTTTGCGTTACACCGTCACGCGCCTGTCAAACCTCGGTGAAATGGGAAACGGAATAAATAAGGTAGGTTGCATCTCGAGCGTCGGTTTTGTGCGCGTTGGTAAACTGCTACTGGCTTGCTAAGTTTGTGAATCCGCATACTTTTCTCAGTGCTCAGTGAGATATTCGAGAGGAAAAAAACGGCGAAGAAAAACAAAAAAATTGACTTGTTTTCATACTTGTAAAGGTTTTACATTTTAACACCAAATACGTCTGTAGGTATGCCAAGTAAGCAGCCCAAGTCTATACAAGGATTTGATGCTGCTTGTTCCGAGCTTTCCCCTTTATTTTGGGCGTATTGACATTGCCATGTACAAATTGCTTTGAATAACAATTTCCTTGCATATGCCTGCGAGTATTACGTAGTATAGCCTATAACAGCATTTAGCTCTCACTCTCTTTCACGCACACACACACGCAGGCACGCACACGCACACACACTCTCGCACACACGCACACACACTCTGTTATGCATAGCATCGATATTCTCCAGACTCCAGAGCACATTGAGAACAGTTCAGCACGGTGACGGTACTTGATTCAGCGCTGGGAAGGAAATGACATTTGTGCCTCCCAGTGCGCTTCTCCTATTCGAACGACGTGCCACATAATTACTGACGCGTCGGGTGGTTGCACCGTCCCGTTTCGCAAAAGCCTGGCAGAGATAGATAAGTGGATAAGAAGATATCGTATGCCACAAGGAAACCCGTATGCTTCCGCATTTCTAAGATTCACTTTAGACATTGTGGTGGTGTTTTATTTATTTTTTTCAACCTGCCATTTTCCACCGGCGACAGTTTCTCACAGCGCCGACCCCCCACAGCAATGACGGCATTGAATACCAAATGTGATTTTGAATACCAAGTGTTCAATTATATTTTATGAAAATCGTAATAATCCCACCCAAGGTCACGGATAGTTAAATTCTTCTTTTGTGTGCTCCTCTTGGATTGTTTTCTTAAGCATTTTCTAAAAAAAAAAAATAGAGCTAAATAATTCCTCTTGGATTATGTCACAAAACAATGGAATGATTTCACTACAGGTCGAACTCGTTCCTGCAAAATGGTTGGTCCAAGAGGCGCGTGTTGTATGCGCGCTTGCTGGAGCTCTGGCCGCCGTTGTACATTGTTTGTGATCGCCGTTCATTTTCACGTGGATCCTTGCACGTTCTGGCACGAAAGTGCGCAGTCCGTGCGGGCTGCGCTCGTCACGTGGGCTGTTGCTGTAGATTACGTAGGGCCACATTCTTCCAGGGTATTATCGCACCGATTTAGGACGCGTTCCCAGTGAGTTTTTAATAAGTGTTAAGGCGAGGTATGATGGATTAGCTGATGGAGTACTCCTTCCGCCACACGTGCCCTTTTACATTACATTACATTACATTATAGGCATTTAGCAGACGCTCTTATCCAGAGCGACGTACAACAAGTGCATTGGTTCATGCTTTTAAAGCGAACTTAAGCCCATTTACTAACCGGGATGTCCTGCCAAATGGGGAAGAAATTATTGTGGACAGAAACATGCACTCGCTGGGGTCCTGACTCTGTGCAGTATCACCATCGCCCTACTCCTGCTGGCACACAATGCTACATCATTTGATCACAGCATGGTTGTGTCATTAGTCAGTGCTCAAATTCAGCTTCGGGGCTTTGTGCCATCTGTCCCCGGGGGTTAAATATAACCCCTCTCCCTGCATGCATGAGTCATTGTCCCAGCCATTGTCAGGGATTCAGAAACAAAAATTATTTTTACAATTTGATCTGTTCTTAAGTGCATTAAGTGTCAACTGTGTGGATGACAGATTTACCAGATTTTCGAGTGTAAACAATTCAGATGCATTATTCAAATCGAATGAAATTCAAGTTTTTTTTCCCCTATTATTTTATTACATAATTGTTTGATGTGGCAGTGTTATGCAATATGTTATTATACTTTGGTAGTTATATTCACCGCTATTTAGATCTTATTTTTAAAGGATGACGATAAAAGGAATATTGTGGGCAGTAGGAACTCACTGAACAGCATGGGCACCCGTTGAGAGGCATAAAGTACTCAAGGCAATTGCAAATGCACTATTTATACATGCAAATGATCTCTTGTTGCAGGTTCTGCCCGATTTATACCTGGGGAACTTCAAAGGTAGGTTTGTTTGCCTCTTTCCCTTAAACGCAGAGATAAAACGCTGTGCTGTGTGATGGTTAAAAAGTTTATGTGACTGTTGTTAAGATCCTGGCTGGCAACTGTTTTTTATAACTGTGCAGATGCAAATGGACTGACTGGGACAATAACGCTATGGCCAAACTTTTGTGAAATTAAATGTCAGGAGAATGATTAAACTGTGTCCAAAGAACAACGTATGGATCTCTTAAGGAAATTAAATGATGTCTTGACGAGAGAAGGGTTGTCATCATGCTCTGCAGAAGCCTGATAATGACCCATTCATTTGAATCAGGTGGGTTGGAGCAGGGAAACATCTAAAACATGCAGGGCAGTGGGTCCCCAGGACCAGGGTTGAGAAACACTGATATAGGGCATGATCACATATATGATAACATGCTCGTATGTCAGTCCTTAGCGGATATGACTCCAGAACGAGGGAAATCTCTTCGCTAATTAAGTAAAAAGAAAATTTTTTTTTTTTTAAATTTAACACTGAGGGTTTGTGACCGGGTTCGAATTCGAAACCACAGAGGGGCACTCTCTGCAAGCGTGAGCATGTGAAGGGGCTGCACCCACCTTGTGGGTTCCCCCCTCCCCGTCCCATCCTGGGATGTCCCATGAGACATCGAAAAGCATAGGGACGGGGAGGACTGGGGGGTGGGGGGGGGACGGGGGGGTATGGTGAAAGCTGCACCTCACTGAGCCAGCTGAGCTTGTTTCTAAGCTGCACTGGCTGCTTTTGTCTTCTGCTTAATTTTGTGAGTTTTTAGCATGACATTCTCCCCTCCTTAATCGGGACACTAATTTCACTAATGCGCACTATATTGCTGCATGAAAATATTATATTTATTGCATTGCAATATATTTTATTTATTTATTTATTTATTTGAATTTATAAAACCAAGGCACATGCCATAATGTCTCATAATGTCATCTCTGTTTTGGTCACAGCTTTAGCTTAGATTGTGTGAGGAGTTAATTCCCTTCAAGTTGCGTGTGATATTTTTTTAGTCATTTTGTTATCGTGTTGTGTGGACATAGCTAGATATTAGCTCATTAAAGTGGTGAAGGTTAAATCCTACGATAGAGCACATTACTGATTCACACATTGTGGTTCCAGAAGAGTAAACATTCTGAAATATAATTCATTCACTTTTTAAATTTATTTTCAGTCCGAGATAGAACTTTATGCAAATGTCCCCCTAGACATAAATCTGTCCGATTGTTTAAAGCCTCCATTATTTCATATGAAAGCTCAAAAGACATTTATTTATTTTCATTAATAACAACGTTGGTGATCTGAACCAAAGACTTTAATGTGCCTTGTCATAATTTCGTCAAATGTGTTTATGATCACACATTATTTTGAGGAACAGAAATTTTCTGCTTGGTCGCCAAAAAAAAAAAAAAGACCCGAAACCAGGTTTGGTTTTGATCTTGAATCCAGAGCAATGCCCAAGTGGCTTCACAGATTGGCATTTTGTATTGTGCAGTTATTCTTTAACAAATGTGTATATTCATCTTTCTATCTTATTTATATTGTTGGACTAACAATACACGAGCAATAAAAAAAAAAAAACCTGTCTACAACGGTAATGGCAATAACAAAACAAATCAAAGGGTGAAAAATGAAAGCAAACCATCTGTATATCTGGCGTGCAGTTTTCAAATTACTTGTGAAATAACTGTTCTGAATCATAAGAAGTTGTGGATGCAGGCAGTATAAACTGTGTGCATTCGGTCTTTGCCATAATCATTTGCCTGTATCCACTGTTTAAAGAAATACAGGTTTTTCTTTGAAGAATTAATTTTTTAGACTCAGTGAAATTACCAAACCAGAAAATGGCTGTCGTGACAGAATGTGTCAGGAAGAAATAAACATTAAACTGCCACCCATTGATATTACTGATATAATAATTTAATTAAATGTCTTCAGCTGTGGTTTTTTTGTGGTGGCTTTGCAACCATTTGTCTGCATAATAGAAGTTATACTGCATTGGAAAATTAAGAAAGTAAAATAGCTGCAATTTCGACAGCTTTAGGACGGACTTAAACCAAGAACACACCTATTCTGTGCTTTTTTTGGATTTTTAAATTTTATCACGACACTTGATCACCCTTCCTCTTACAAATCCTTAATTCTCTTTTCATTTATTATACTTTTGCTCTATAAATCGAGTGTGATCTCAGCTATCAAATCTCTGCAGGGCCCAAGAGGACTATTTCACAGAAATAAAATTTTATTCCTCCTCTTCCAATTAAAAATGTCCTGGTTTGAGTGCTGAATGCACAGTGTGACTACAAGGGCATGTCTTTCTTAGGAGTATCTTAAGGTATCTTACATTATTTATGATGTGTGTGTGTGTGGGGGGGGGGGTGTTTATTTTCAAGTAGTGCAAATAGTTGTTCATTATAGTTCTAATTTTCTAACAGTGTTTAATATCTATTATTTTCACATCAATGTTGGTAATAGATTTGCCTGTTCTCCAAGCTGTAGGTCAGTACTGCAGGTCTGTTTGTTATGTCCTTTCATGCTTAACCCTTTAAGGTGTAATATGATAAATATAAATATATTTTAAAATAAATATGTGTTTAGAATGTTCTTATATGTGTTTAGAATGTTCTTAACTGAACATTCTAATGCTGATGTAACAACCACTGCTGGTTACTGAAAGCAGTGGAGTTCTAGAACACTTAGAATTTCGAAAAAAAAAAAAAAAAAACCATTCCAAAAAGTGTTAAATGAGACAGTTATGGCCTGATTTCTGTCAGTGTGTGATCATTTTAATCAGTGTGATTCTGTATATTGATTTGAATGTTGCAGCAGCCTCTTGTGCTTATGGGATATGGTGTACTGTATATTCTGTTCATCATGTCATACACTGTATATATGAATTCACCTCCTCATCAGGTGGTTGCAGAGCTGCTTGAAAAAAAAAATCCAAAGTACATCTGTACAAAGCAGAAAACCTTTGGCTTCCTTTTGTAGAACAAAATTTGATTATAACATTTGCTGTTTGGTGCTTTTGAGCCAAGGTGTTAGACTGTTTTAGAAACATTGGCTTTCCGGTTTTTTCTTTCAGTTCAAAATGAGAAAAGCTGTTTTTCTGGCCAACTGGGGAGGTGCAGGCCTGCAGTTTCGTGGGGGAAAAAATGGCATCAAATCTATCTCACGGACACACGACGGGCCTACCTGATTGGTCGGCTAGAATCTTATGATTTTGTTTATTTCGCTCCTATCTCCCCCCCCCCCCCAAACCCCCTCCCCCACCCCTTCACAGATGCTCGAGACAGGGAACAGCTGGCAAGGAACAACATCACCCACATTCTCTCCATCCACGACAGCGCCGCCCCGCAGTTACAGGTACGACCCCCCCGCTCTGGCCCGGTCGCCCCCACCTGGGCCCCCGGACCCCCAGCTGGCGAGGGACACATGCTCAGTGCAGGGTACCTGAAACAAGGTGGTCAGAGCGCAGCAATGTGCGTTTCTGCACTGCTAACCCTGCCACAATGCAGGTAAAAGCAGGTTCTGCCAACATCCCAGCGTCCGGTGGCACAGTCTGCAGTCTCTTCTGGGTTGCTAGCTCCACTCCAGAATTAAAGACATGGCGGCACCCTCAGTTATCCTGATAGCCAGACCCGTGTTACATTAGCAGAACTGAGGGGCTCTCCTGAGCCTGGTAATGCGCTTTTTCTTTTCTTCTTTCTCATTGAACACCCTTGAAAATGGCAATATTTGCCCATAGAGTGGGTTGGTGACTGATTAACGCATGGTAGTTTTTAATCAGTCTGGTGCAGCCTGCAAGGTCAACCTCTCCGATCACAGTTGGCATTGCTGACGTCATCACTTTGCGCCATGTCCACAGAGCGGTCAGTGATGATGTCATTGATGCCGACTGTGATGAGAGGTCGACATTGCAGGTTGGACCAGATCCAACCCCTGTCTTACCTACCAACATTTCCTGCTGCTTATGGTGCTGTATGAGATGGGCCTTGGAGTGATTAGCCAACTTTCATGTGTAGTTTGTGAGTGATACGTTAAAAGAACGAAAACAGTCCTGACAGGACATTGGGCATTGAGCTTCTAGCGTGTCAGTTTACTTTAATGGAACTAACTATCCAACGAAAAGCAGAATGCATCACAGTCATCTCCATTACAACAGTGGCATACAAATGACTTTGTTACGGAAAGGTTCCACTGTGGTCCGTTTGTCTATCCCATGTCTGTCTGTGCTTTTAAATGGCAATTTTATCTTTATTATTTTGTATGCTTGTTTTTTTTTCTCTCCTATGACGATCTGTGCCCTGATATTTATATAATAGTTCACAGTGCAGCAGTAGATTGCACAATATACACACGTTATGCAATTAATTTAGAATAATGCTTTCAAATGGATTGAGAGAGGTTTTCGTTCATCAGTGTGAAAACTGCGCTAAAGCTGGGATCTGCGCCTACGACATGCTCGTTCTCTCGCTCTTGCTTCTGAGCTCGCTTTGAAAGTGCCCCTTTCTGCCATTTCGTTGTCGCGAAGAAAGTGTCAAGTGTAAGTAGTCTCGCTAGCAAGGGTTGGAGTTTTCACTCCTAGTTATGTAACGGGGATGAAAATACAGTACCAACCGACCCTGCCCTGGTCAACGCGCTCCCGCTGCTGTTCGTGTCCTCGGCTTGCTTATAACTCGCACTGTGTTCGGCTACGGGACGGACCGGGCTGCAAGCGTTCATAAATTCAGCGTACATTTCTAAGGATCTAAAAACAAATATGTATAATATATGTATTTAATTCTCTATGTTCCGTAAGTCTTGAAAGTGCAACTTTCTAAAACAGTCGGGTTCGGTTTCTCGGGTGTGCTGCCGCTTTTAGAGCCGAGATGCGAGAGCGAACTCATACTGAAAACTGCCAAAAGTAGACGGGGGTGCGGTTTGGCGTCCCCGTCGTCAGCGGCACCTGAACTCAGCCGTTTCGGTTGCGGGGCCGCTCCGAGCCGGCTGAAACAGCCGGTTCTCATGGCGACCAGGGGACCTTCCGTCGCGCCGAAATCGTCCCGAAATCGTCCCGAAAAGAGATTCGCGTCAGCAAAAAAGAAAGATTAAGTTCGGTCGGTTCCCGGACATTTTCTCATGTAATGTGCAGCAGTGTACGGTCTGACTGGAAGACTTTTGCTATATTGACGCTGTAAACTGTGTGTGTGTGTGTGTGTGTGTGTGTGTGTGTGTGTGTGTGCGTGTGTGTATGTATTGTCATTTGTGTGAGGAACACAACAGGTTGCAATAAATACACAGGTTGACTTTTTTTCACGGACAATAATTCCTGGGTGTTTCACCAGTGAGTAGCGGTAACTAGGCAGATGCTGTCTAGCTTTGTCTCACCTTCACTGTGTCTACCCAGGTCTGAATCAGGAATCCTGCTCACAACCCCCCCCCCCTCCCCGTCTGGGGAGAACCTGTTTGTCCAGCTGTCACACCCAGCAGCCTACTTCTGCAAAATTTGGGGCTTACTGACGTGGAATGTTTGCTCTCCCTAGTGCTCATGGGAGTTTTTTTTAGGCCCGGAGCTCCACTCCTGTTTTCTGAGCTCTTTGGGGTGAAAGGTTTTTCAGTATTCTGGGGTTCAGAGTGGTCAGCTGTCCCACTGATTACAGCAAGGGGTGTCCATACTTATCCAAAAAGGGTTGATGTGGGTGCAGCTTTTTGTTTAAGCCTGGCTTTAAGATACCTGATTCTACTTAATCAAGCTTTTGATTGACGACCATGATTAGGTAATTAGTAGAATTTTTGGCTGGACCACAACCTACAAATGCAAATGTCTGTGACTGACTGAGTGTGACTGGGTGATGAAGTTACACCATTGGTCGGCCGAGTTATGAAGTTACACCATTGGTCGGCCGAGTTATGAAGTTACACCATTGGTCAGCCGGAGAGGTCCAGCCATACACTAGGTTTTGACCTGGTCTTGTTTTGCCAGTTTATCTGGGCTAAAACAAAAACCTGGTCCCACTCCAGCCCTTTCCTGGTGAGAATGAACGCCCCCGGGTTAGAGGAAGCAGGTTCAGGGAACGCAGTGTGTAGATTCAGGTATGGTTTTTTGTACAGTACAGTAGCGGACGTGTTTGGGTTGACAAACCCGGCAAACGTAAAACCAAACGCCCTACATTTATGGGAGCGGCATGCTCGCGCGGAAGAACCGCTACCATGAGCAGGTACACAGCTAAAAACAAAAAATAAATAAATAAATAAATAAATAGTGTCTTACTAAGGACGCAGGTTTCTCTCAGTTACAGTTCTCCTAAATAATTTCCTCCGGTCAGCTCACATCAGGAGGAAATGATCCTAAAATGGCTGCTCTGTAGAGCCCCTGGTACCTTCTCTAGCACTTTCCCCCTGCGGAGGCGGCGACGGGGGGGGGGGGGGGGCGTCTCTCTCTGGTGTGTGCGACGAGGACGCGCATCTGAAAGGCCTGGGTGGTTCTGACCCCCTTTCTCACGACTTTCTTCTCTTTCGCTCGGAGAACAAAACTGAAAGCCGGGCCCCATTTTCAGCCGGGCCCTTTTTTCGAAGACGGCGACACACAAGCTCTGTAGTGGTAGCTGCTGAATTGCTTTCTCTGCTTCTGAGCTGGGTGCTGACTGGGCTGTTTTTTTTTTTGGTGTTTTTTTTTGGACCTTACTCCCCCCATATGGGGACACATTGCCCGATGTTGTGTAGCCCTTGTATGTGTGGCGTGCCAGAAGTGGTAATACTTCTTTGTCACAGCCATGTCTGTTCATACACCTGTCCTGCACCTGCTAAGGTGTTGTGAAACCTTATTTAACTTATTGACTATTATTGTTTTGTTTTTTTCTCCCATGGCCACTAGGGGGGAGAAAATATCTGTATTTTTAGTTATAATTATTGAATAATTTGGTCTGCTGTAATATCCAAAAGCTTTTTTTTTTCCTTGCAAGAAGGCTAGTGGTTGTTGGCTAAGGCTCCTGGTTTGCTGAAAATACCTGAATGTACAGTAGCTGTCTGCGGCTTCCATGCTGAAAATAACGTTATGCGTTTTCATGATCGGCGAAGCCTTGCTCCGTGAAATGTCGGTGAACTTTAATGCTTGGCATCTGTTGGCATGTAGAGTTAAGCAACTGTGCTCACCAGTTCTAAACTAGTGTCTTTCAAGATGTATGTTGAGCACCAGGTTGCATTAGGTTTCAACAGCAGCCAATCAAGGACAGGTATATGCTAATGTGTGGCATGCAGTAATATGTTTTGCTGTTCAAGAGGATTGACTTGAGTAGAAGTGTGGTAGTTAATTAGCAATATTTGTTAATGTAATGTTTGTACAGAGTGTAAGTGTGTGGTAACTAATGAGCCGTATTTTTGTTGATAAATACTGGGTTAGAGGCATGTGGTAGTTATTGAGCAGTGTTTCTCTGGGTATATATTGAATATAAGTGTATGGTAGTTAATGAATAGTCTTTCTCTGGGTGTATATTTAATATAAGTATGTGGCAGCCAATGAACAGTGTTTCCCTGGGTATACATTGAATTTAAGTGTGTGGTAGCCAATGAACAGTGTTTCCCTGGGTATATATCGAACACAAGTATATGATAGTTAATGAACTGTCTATACTGTTTTTATCTATACTATACTATTTTACTTTTTATCTATACAGAAGCATGTGGTAGCCAATGCCGCGTATATCTGGCTGTACATTATGTATAAGTGTGGGGTAGCTGACAAACGGTCTCTCTGGATGTTTTTTGACTAGTTTTCTGGAGTTAATGAGCATCTCGTTCTGCGGCTTGCGTGACTCGGCACTTTGGTGGTACAGGGATGTATTTTGGGGGGGGAATTCAAACGATCTTTTGGCGTGCTTGACTGAGAAACGAAAAGTCAGTGGCCAAATTTACATGCGAGCCGTAACGTTTCACCAGCATTACGCGCAGAAGGATGTCCAGTGGGGTTGACTTTGCGCTTTTTTTTTTTTTTTTTTTGGTTAGCATGACAGATGAAGCCAGGTGTCTGGGGGTTTTAATATTTGCATACCTGACTGTTACCTCTTAGACATATTTCTTGGAAGTCAGATGGGGGGGTGGGTGGGGGGGGGGGGGGGTTTGTTCAGTCCGCAGCAAAGCTGTGAGCCCTAGTTGTGTCCAAACACTCTTCATTAAGGGGTGTCAGCCAGAATTGGTTTGCTGTACCTTTTAAAGAGATACTGAATTATCGTTTTTCAAGATATATGTGACGATTATATGCAGTTAAATGCAAAGTATCGGGACAGAGACACAATTTTTGTTCCTCAAATCTGGCCCTCAAGCTCTGTAGCAACTGCTGCTTTTCTCTTCTGCCTGATAGTCCGCAGTTTCAGCGGTGTCACTGATTGGCCGGAGATTCAACTCTCCTGGTGCGGCAGGTTTAACGCGGTCCCTGATTGGAGGAGAGGGGAATGAACGCCAGCGGTGCTTCTGTTCCCCCCATGGGCCCATATTTGAGCCCAACGAGCGCTGCTGTTCTGGGTGAACTGTTTGCCGTTTTCAGAAAAAAAAACCCCTTTTTGTTGTGATGAGACGAGCTCAGCTTCGATAACCCTGCAATTACTAAGCATTTTAAGCATAAGTGAAACCTATGACTAATTACTCTGCATTGACAGGACACGCTACGACCGAACCAACCCCCCCCCCCCCACCCCCCCCAAGAGACTCATAGGCAAGTGCATCTGAGACAGCTGTGGGGCGTGTCACAGTTTGGGTGGGGGTGAGTTCGGGGGGGGGGTCTGTTGGGTAGAGAGCTGCACCTCTCGTTAAGTCCAATGACGGGACGATGCACAATATACTGCATTCAACTTTCCCATTCAATAAAGTGTCTGTGGATGTTCCACCACACAGAACTGTCCAAATGGCTAAATGTCGTCGTATTCATTGTAAAGTAACCGAGTGAAAGCTGAATTTATTGAGTGTAGTCACACACTGATAATCATAATTGGGTTTACAATCAGGGATATAATTTATCATATTTGTTATTCCCTGCCTTGAAGTTTTAGGTGAGAAATTCTCTGTTTCATTTAGTTTTAGTTTCTTATCTTAAACCTTTCTCAAATTTGGAGTGCTACCCCCAATACAGAGCAGGCCCAATAACACCCCTCCTTTATCAAGAATAACTTGTTATTTTATATATAATAACTTGTTAAGTTTAAAAAATTTCTTGACATAATGTATAAGTATCTTGGATGACAAAAACATGTTGCAGTGAAAATATTTCCCAAACTTATTTATAATTTTTTTTTTAAATGTAGCTTATAGTATAGGTTTCAGCATAGTAGAATATGTGGGTAAATTAATTGCTGGGTCTTTGGAGGACATACAGCTCGCCCAGGTAGACTACAGGCACCCCTTTGACCAGAGAAGCAGTTCCAGTACAGTGAGATGGGGGGTGTCCTAGTAACCAGATCCCTCCACCCCTAGGAGCTCGGCAACGCTGTGGCAACGGCAAGGCAAACGCCACAGCTATGTTTTTTTTTTTTTTTCTCCCGCGGTGCAGAAATGTTCTGTTTGATAGCCGATAGTGATAGTGATTTTCACCTGGAAATGAAGAGAACACAATACGGCGGTTTCAAAATCCTGCAGTGTCACTTTCAAATGCGCGCAGTGACGCACGCACACGCGCGGGGACAGTACTCCGAAATAGGGGTGTGGTGTGACTCGGCAAATTTGGAGTTTCTGTGTGTGTGTGTGTGCGTGCGTGTGTGTGTGTGTGTGTGTGTGTGTGTGTGTGTATGGCCTAGTCTTGCGGTAAGGTCCTTGCTTCCTATCTCGTTACTGATTTAACAATGAATCCTTTCTGCGTATATTAGAGAAAATTGCCGTTTTTCGGTGAAGTTTGTTACTTTCCTTTCCGGTGCAGTTCTGTAAGGCTTGAGCCCCGTTCGTACAGCAGCGAGTCCGTTATCACACAGTACCTACAAAACCCACAGGAAAGCCATCAAAAAATGTGCTTAATATCTGACACAAACGACCGCTTTATAGGAACAGTTGAGCTTCTGGTTTTTGTGTGCGTTGAAAAATGTATTAGATATTTCATACGCTGCGGTTGGCCAACCAACCGGCTTTATTTTGGCAAGTATAGGAGCTTTTGGGGCTTATGGTTTAAAGAAACCACACTTCACGTAACTCCAAAGCAGGTTGTACAGCAACGCCGTGCCGCCAAAGGTTTTATGCGTGTATATTACACAAGCTGTATTCCAAAAATGTATGATTCATCTTACGTTTGGTGTGAACTATTTCCTGTGATGCAAGCAACCTGAGAGAACCTGCTGCACTCAAGGAAATGAATACCAGCGTGATGTTAAAACGGATAATTTTATCTATAATTGAGAATAAACTGTTAAGTTGCTCATAATTGACAGCCTCTGGAAATGTAACACATGCCCGAACTCACACACGCACACACACGCACAAGCAGGGCATACTAATAAATAGGCTGCTTAATAAAATTAACTTCAACTTTCAACTGTATTTGTCCCCGGAGGGCAATTTGTTTTGCAGCAAGACAGAGATACAAGACGATAAAATATAAACGAAAGCCTACGTAGGGTACCTGAAAAAGGGGGGGGGGGGGGGGGGGGGGGGGGGGGGAGGGGGGGGTGGGGGCGGTGCACTGAAAATAGCATTATATGTCCAGCCAGTAGGCTGTTGGAGTTAGCTCTAATTAGTGGGCGTTAGCTCTGCAGGTCCTGCCAGATGCACATCCCTGGAAGGAAGAAGCGTTGCTCGGCAGCAGTCACACGGCGAAAAGTTTCTGCGCACGCCAGCACTCGTTTAGCGGGTTTATCGTAATCGTCTGCCAGGTGCAGGTTTGGGGGATTCGGTTCGTCTTGTCCCTCCTTGTGTACGCTGGCTAGCCGCACTTCCGTTGAAGAGTAACGCGGCGAATTTACCAGTCTCAGAAAACCCTTTAAAAAAAAAAGATGTTCCGAATTAACCTCTTTTTATTGAAAGAGGCGCCACATTTAGCGATTTATTAACTTTTTTATGTAAACATGACAATGGTTGATTAAATATGTGTGTATATATATATATATATATGGAGGTTGTTTACATTGCATTGCATGATTAATATTTTTTGTTTGTTTCCATTTGCCTTAATGCACATGTATACCAGTTATTTCACATTTTGAGCTGTTTAGGCTACTTGATAAATGTAACAGTAGCAAATATAAACCTAGTATTGATTTTATGTGTGGTTGAGTTGCTAAGGGCTATTAAGTTAGCTAGTTAATTTAAAATCTGTCAATTTAAATGTGCACATCAGAGTTGTGCACCATTCAGAACTGAATTGTGAATGCCTCTAATTCTTAAATTTGAATAGAGTTTGAATTGAAACAGCAATCGGGATTCGGAATTGCAATTCGAATTTGACTTCGAAAGGATTCAGAATTAAAATGAAATGAAATTAAAAGAAATTCATAGACATATTTTAGGTGCAGCTTTCGCTGTCAGGCTTTATGTCCTAATATTAATTTTTACATTAACCATGGCATCTTATAAACAGCATATGAAATTCTGAACCTTATTATTTTCATTATTATTCTTAATTCCTAAAATGAATGTTTTTCTCCCTAAAGTGAGTGTTTAAAGTGCCCATTAATTAATTAATTCCAGTATGGTGGAAAATACTTCATTTCCCAAAATGCTTCATTGTTATGGCATTGTCAACCCTAAAGCCTTCAAAATGGACCCACTTGATACTGGGGAATGGAAGGGAACTATTTCAAGAAATTAATGATGTAATTGTCGGTGTTTGGTCAATTGTCAGATGTAATCAAGTTCTCTTGTTGTGTCACTAAGTGGAATTTCTTTAAATCCCACTTCTTTGCTTTCCAATTCAAATTCCAGTTCATCATCCTGTGTGGTGTGGCCAATTCAGTTCAGATTCCAACTCATGAACTGAATGGGAGTAAATTCCCTAAAATTCAGATTTTTGCACAACCCTGGCGCTCGTCTCGTAAGTTGCCCAAACTGTGGGATTGCCCTGCTGAATTAGTGCAAAGTAATGCTGATTTCATGCTGCCTGCTCTTAAGTACGTTATTGCGGTGGAAACGATAAGAACCGCTTGAAGGAACAAATGCACCTCCCATCCGCGTGTATCATATTATTACCAGTGACTCATACCAAAAGCACCGCGATGTCAGATTTGATTAATGTAATTCAGTAATGCATGTAGTGCAGAACATCGGTTTGGTATTACAGCCTGGTGCGTATAGGCAATAATCCGGAGTCGGTCCCTACCAGCTGTGGGGATCTGATTCGGAACGTCCGTTTAATTTTAATCTTGAATTTTAAATTATCTCAGTGGGCCCTTTCACCATTCTCATAAACCCATTTTATGTGGCTTTGTGTCATCTGTTAATATTGCACTTCTGCATTTAGCTGATTTCTGCACTTATCTGAAGTGACTTAGACAGATTCATTTTTTTACAGGATTCCTGTAACGCGACGGTTGTGGTTTTGGGGAAGTTCTCCTTGGCTGCTAAATGGCTTTCTATTTTGGTAGGGTGGGAGCTATCGTGTGACTGCACTGCCTTGCTCTTGGGGGTCACACAGAAGGAAACTCACCTGTTGCTGTGGGAGACAGATTATTCTCTAACCAGCACCCGATCTGAGCTGGCCCTGGAAATCGTGCTCTTAAAGCCCTTTCAGGTGTGACATCACAGACACTGTATGTGATCAGAATGTCCATAACTGAACATTCTAATGCTGATGTAAGAATTTCGGCTGGCAATTGAAAAGCAGTGGAGTTCTAGAACACTGACTAAAATTTATTGAAAAACCTTCCGAAAAAACTGTTCTTCAAAGGGGATTTGTCTTTTTTAGACAGTCTGACTGCAAAAACCCTGTCATTCCCATTCATATCCACAGCGAGAGAGAGAGAGAGAGAGGATATCACAAATTAATGCAAACTGTGACGCACACAGGCCAAAGTTAACATTTGCTCACTGACACGTGTCCTGTGAATTCACATGCTTATCGGTTCACGCAAGATTGAGCGCAGCAACAAAAATGTTTTAAAAATTAAAAAAAAAAAAACACCCCACTCAGCCATATCACTGGTCCCAGGAACTGGTCTACAAAATGGAGGCACTTGCCTGAGTGACAGTCATCAGCTGCAGATAATGGACACAAGATGGTGAAAGATAATGAAGGCTGTATACATAAGAGCTCTTTTTGAATATGCACATTAAAAGGCACTTCTGTTGGTCATACAAAACTGCCTGGTTGCAATATATAAAAGTTATGTGTGCTTTGAAAGGAACATTGACTTGTTTGTGTGGTTGTGTGTGTGTGTGTGTGTGTGTGTGTGTGTGTTTATCAGCATGTGTGTGCACACTGGTGTGTGTTTGTGAGTGCTTGTGATTGTCTGCGATGTGACCTCAGAATCCCCGACCAACCTTCCAAATACATTTTTCAAGTATTTATTTAACTTGCGCGTAGCTTTAAGTTAACGATAGCTGTGAACTGAGCCTGAAAATAGATGCGCTGCGCCTCAGAACATTGTGTCCCGGGCTGCGCGCGCGCTCGTCGTCTGATGCTGTCGGTCGCGCGCGCGCGTCAGCCCGTTCGTCTCCGTGCCCCTGCGTTCCCCCGGCTCTGCTCTGCAGATGTTGAGCTTCGGAAAGGAACAGGTGCCGATCTCCTGACCGCATGACCTCTCTCTCTCTCTCTCTCCCTCCCTTACAACGTTCCTCTCTCTACTTTCTTTGGGTTTTTCCTGATTTTTTTTTTTTTTACTTCTTTTTTTAAATTTTTTTTTAACGTGACTTACTCTGAGGGCCAAGGTGGCAAAGCACCGGCACCATATGCTTGAGTGACCTGGGCTAGAAAGAGAGATAGAGAGAGAGAGAGAGAGAGAGGAGTTCTTCCCCAGCTTGCTCGGCCAAGCATATCTAACAGCCGAGGGTCTGTCACACTCACGGGAGTTCCCAGGCTCAGTGTTCGCTGAATGTTTCCGCTCTTACTGTCAGTCACTGCGTTAATTCCTACGCTAAAAGTTTTTAAAAATTTAACTTCCACAAAAAAAGAGCATGTCACTGTTTATGTGCTGTGTCTTACATATGTTTGTTCCAGACATGACGCTCTCACAGATGAAGATTTATTGTTTAAAATTTAGCTGATTTACTGTTTAAAATTTAGCTGATTTACTATTAAAAATTTAGCTGATTTACTGTTCAAAATTTAGCTGATTTACTATTAAAAATTTAGCTGATTTACTGTTTAAAATTTAGCTGATTTACTATTCAA
Source organism: Anguilla anguilla (assembly GCF_013347855.1). Lineage (NCBI taxonomy): Eukaryota > Metazoa > Chordata > Actinopteri > Anguilliformes > Anguillidae > Anguilla > Anguilla anguilla. The sequence continues at coordinate 64,869,631 of NC_049204.1, forward strand.
AATTTAGCTGATTTACTGTTTAAAATTTAGCTGATTTACTATTCAAAATTTAGCTGATTTACTGTTTAAAATTTAGCTGATTTACTGTTTAAAATTTAGCTGATTTACTGTTTAAAATTTAGCTGATTTACTATTCAAAATTTAGCTGATTTACTGTTTAAAATTTAGCTGATTTACTATTCAATATTTAGCTTATTTACTGTTTAAAATGTAGCTGATTTACTATTCAATATTTAGCTGATTTACTGTTTAAAATTTAGCTGATTTACTGTTTAAAATTTAGCTGATTTGCTATTTAAAATTTAGCTGATTTACTGTTTAAAATTTAGCTGATTTACTATTCAAAATTTAGCTGATTTACTGTTTAAAATTTAGCTGATTTACTGTTTAAAATTTAGCTGATTTACTATTCAAAATTTAGCTGATTTACTGCTTAAAAAGTAGCTGATTTACTATTCAAAATTTAGCTGATTTACTGTTTAAAATGTAGCCGCCTGGCAGATGACTGTAAACCAAGTGCGTTTGAATCATGGCTGCAAAGTCGCCACTGTGGAGGTAGGCGTCCGTGGCGTTGCCTGACCATGTTTGCTGGAGTGCGCGCGCGCCCCAGGAATATTTTTCTGCGGCCCACCAAAATGATCATGAAAAAAAAATTGAGACCGCTCTTGCTGTCAAACAAGCAGTTTGACACCTAAGAGGAGTGAAAAAAGAGTTTACCTTGTCAGCCGTCGACCGCGAATGCTTGTGAGTGCGAGGGTGCGAGCACACGTGAGGCTGACTTATAGAATGTGACGTTGCTTTGAGTCAGTATGGCTTTATGTCCAGCGAGGCCCCGATCATATCAGGGGAGTCTTGGGGACCTGTGCCACGAGGTCTGTGAAGCAAAGGGCCGGGAGCCCTACAGCCCAAAGGTTGCAGGGCATCAGTGAGCATGCGCTTGTGTATTGTGTGTGTTTACACGAGCGATTAGTAAACACCGTGGGCGGCTTGGTGCTCAGACGCACACAGGGGAGGGTGTGAGGTCACTGAACTTGAGTGAACCCAGCAGTAAAATCTGTGCGTGAGAGTGTGGGTGGCTTTTGTTTTCGGTGCCTCTGTTTGATAATGTGCTAAACTTGTGGTCGAGACCCTTTCGGGTTCTGAACTAAAACAGGCAGGGGTGTCCAGTCATATATATTTTTTTAAAAAGGCCGGTGTGGGTGCTGACATCTGATTGAAGACCATGATTAGTTAACCTAAAAAAAAAAAAAAAAAAACAACTGTGGGATGCTACTTTGTGGCCTATGTGGAGTCATGGTCCTCTTCACCAAGTACTGCCATACAGATGTGTGTATCACATCCAGTGCATGACACTATTTCAGTTCCTCTTCTTCCAGATGTCTGTATCACTTCCGGTGTTTGACACTAGGTCAGTTCCTCTTGACCCTGTATCTCATACAGATGTGTGTGTATCACATCCAGTGTGTGACACTAGGTCAGTTCCTCTTCTTCCTGTAATTCATACAGGTGTGTGTGCATCACATCCTGTGACTCTGGCTCTTCCTCTCTGTCCCCAGGAGATGACATACCTCTGCATTCCAGCAGCCGATCTGCCGACACAAAACCTGTGAGTACGCGTGCCTGCCCAATCACCTGACCCGCCGCGTGCCTGCCCAATCACCTGACCCGCCGCGTGTTGGCCCAATCACCTGACCCGCCGCGTGCCTGCCCAATCACCTGACCCGCTGCGTGTTGGCCCAATCACCTAACCCGCTGCGTGTTGGCCTGGCCTAGGAGCTTCAGCCATGGCTGCTGTGCGGCTCATTCGATTTGGGCACCACGTCGTGGTGCGTGGATGAGCCCCCGCGGTCTCACACCAAATCCAAATCCGTACCCGTGCCAAATGTGGCCAATGAGTACCATAGGGCGACGCGATCCCCATTCCAGCACCTTTTGTCATTTGTATTTTCGTCCTAATATTGTAGCTTGTTCTTCTCCCTAGTTTGACTCGGCATAAGTTAGGTCAGAATAATGTTCACTGCGTGAACTGAACTTGGTTCTTGGTTATGAATAGATGTACAAAATGAGTATTGTACCTTATCGAACCTGTGTTTTGTAGTTGTTTCAATGACCAATGATATATGCACTTTTGTACGTCGCTTTGAATAAAAGCGTCTGCTAAATAAATGAATGTAAATGTGTGGTCGGGTTCAGTCGGTTAGGGATCCACGTTTCTTCGCTGACCAGCAACCCCTACTGGTCAATCAGGTGCCAGTGGGCTGCATGTGAAAGGTCTTCCTCCGACTCCACCCTGCACAAGCTCACCCTCAGTCTGCAGTGGAGAAAAGAAGTTGGCTGGAGACCGCACCACATGTTTCACGGGAGAAATGTGGCCCGAATGACACAAGATGCTCAGATTTATTTCCTTTTTTCCCCAACGGTTACATCATCCCTTTGTAGCAGTGTGTAGTCTCTGTGGTAGCGAGCGGCGTCTCGTCTTGCTCGTCTGGCGTCTGGGCGAATTTCGCAATCGACACTCGAGAAATGAAAACGGACGAATCTTGTGGTGGCGCGTGGGGTCTTTCGCCAGGTTGTTTTTGTTTTTGTTTTTTTGTTTTTTTTTTTACATCGGCGAAGCAGCTGCTCACTTGGTTTTTGGTTTTTAAAAAAGTGAATTCGTTTTAAACTGAAAATGAGATTGGCGACTTTTTTGCGAGAGAATTTCTCCTGGATGGCTGTTTTGCTGTTGTACGTGTGGCCCGGTGGGAGTGGTAAGGCTGGTGGCGATGGCTGTCGAAAACAAAAGTTTCTTTGGCTCTTCCGTCCCACCTCCAAGGCCTCGTTTCAGTCTTCCCTGCACTGAATATTTTCTCCTAGGGTTGGCACGACATCACATCCTGTCCGTCTCTGCAAATGGGTGGAAGTGCGCTCTGTCAGGGCTGATCACCCCCCTGATACAGCACAGTTTGTGCTTTTCTGCCTAAAACACAGCGGTGGTGCTCAGATATGTAGATTATAGACACACACACACACGCGCACACACACATACACACACTCACTCACACACACATACACCGGGAAACCCTGGCCTCCATCAGAGGAAGGAAGCCCTAGTCTCTGGGCTGTGACTCCACCCCACCTTCTGCATGCCACTATTTTTACACCCCTACACCACTGCTCCCCCTCCCCCTCCCAACACCCTCCACCGCTGCCCCCCTCCCAACACCCTCCACTGCTGCCCCCCCACCTCCCCCCCAACACCCTCCACCGCTGCCCCTGCCAACCCCATCCACTGCTGCCCCCCCACCTCCCCCCCCAACACCCTCCCCCGCTGCCCCCCCAACCCCATCCACTGCTGCCTCCCCAAAACCCTCCAGCACTGCCCCCCCCACAACGCCCTCCAGCACTGCCCCCCCTCCCCCCCAACGCCCTCCATCACTGCCCCCCCTCCCCCCCAACGCCCTCCATCGCTGCCCCCCCCACCCCCCCCCCCACCCCAAAAAAAAACCTGCGGCCCGGGTCCTGAAACCCGTCTGTCAGGCCTCGAAACTGGCCTTCCTGACCATGACGCACACCCCAATGGGTTTCTCTTCCGGGACACTCCCCGTCAGGCCGGGGCGGGGGTGGACTGTCCTGCCTGGCCTCTGCCGAGCTCCCTGCATCCTCTGGCTACCCCTTCAGATCTCAGGAGAGGAGTTGGCCACGTACCCGTTAGCTAGGGGCTAGTACCCGTTAGCCAGGGGCTAATGCTTTAGCAAGCCAGACTGAAGAACAAACACGGTCTGCCTGGACTGAGATTAAGACATCTGCTAAACACATAATGTTCTGCCATAGGCTGACTGTGAAACATGTTGGGAAGGTGAACTCATGTGACACACACACATACACACACACACACACACAAAACTTCCTTGTATGGGAATCCTACATTTAAAATTAATTAGAAGACCTTATTAGGAAACGTCCATGCCTGGCCATATCAGAAGGGAGATTATGTTAGTCCCTCTGTGTCCATCACAGCCCAACCACAGCGCTCTCAGGAGGATTGTTAGCAGCCCACCGCTGGGGCGTTCTTCATCCTAGACGCTCCCTTCCGAGGGGATATTCACTGGGGGTTTTTTTTTCCCTCCTGTGTCCTCAGGACCCAGCATTTTAAGGACAGCATCGCGTTCATGCACGAATCCCGGCTGAAGGGAGAGGGCTGCCTGGTGCACTGGTGAGTGGGACTGCTGGGGGACCGCTGGGGGACCGCTGGGGGACCGTGAGTGACCGCGGAGGACCGCATCCTGGTGGTCGGAGGCTGTCTCTTTCCACATACCGCACTGTACACACACAGCCCCTGTGGATTGTGCAGTCGATGGATGTTCACTGGATGGCTTGCCTCAGTACATGCAGACACAAACGCACACCCACACACGCACGCACATATTTACAGCGCAGTCGTAAGTATTTGGACAGGGACACAATTTAAGGGACACGCCCTGCTATATTCTGCTATACTGGGCTCTGCTTTTAGGGCTGGTTACCCAGACATGGATTAAGCCTAGTCCTGGACTAAATAACAAAATTTCAATGAATATCTCCATTGAAAAAGAAATGTAGTTTAGGACTAAGCTTAATCCATGTCTTGGATACCAGCCCATACTGTACTAGTAGAGGTGTACATGCCATTCCAGGAGACTTATTTGTGATAGAGTTTCTTGCCTGTTCATACTGCTCTAGTAGGTAAATTGACTAGCCACAGTAGACTGAATGGGCTGTTCTTTCAATCACACATTCTTATGCACTTATGCTCTCATTTGGTTTCTATATTGTGTATTAATTAATTACACAAGCAATGCTTTTAATCAATAATTACCTTTTCTAATAACCCTCGGTTGCAAATGGTACAATGATTTCTTTTGCTTTTTTTTATTTGAAATTGCTTTTTTGGATTGACTGACTGAATGCCTGACGGGCTGACTTGACTGTTCGATGGCTTGACTGACTAACTGACTGCTCATTTTTGATTGGTTAATTGGTCGGCCTGCCGATCGACTGACGGACCAATCAATGCCCCTCTGCCGGCAGCCTGGCGGGCGTGTCCCGCAGCGTCACCCTGGTGGTGGCCTACATCATGACGGTGACGGAGCTGGGCTGGCAGGACGCCCTGGCCGCAGTGAGGGTGGCCCGGCCCTGCGCGGGACCCAACATCGGCTTCCTGCGCCAGCTGGAGGAGTTCCAGAACACTCAGGCTGTGCAGGTAAGCCCTGCGCCGGGCCAGAGACTCAGACTGTGCAGGTAAGACCTGCGCCGGGCCAGAGACTCAGGCTGTGCAGGTAAGACCTGATTCAGGCCAGAGACTCAGACTGTGCAGGTAAGACCTGCGCCAGGCCAGAGACTCAGACTGTGCAGGTAAGACCTGTGCCAGGCCAGAGACTCAGACTGTACAGGTAAGACCTGCTTCAGGCCAGAGACTCAGACTGTGCAGGTAAGACCTGATTCAGGCAAAATACTCAAACTGTACAGGTAAGACCGGGCCAAATACTCTGAGTGTATTGGGAGGAAAGGAATGAAAAAAATGGAATCAAAAAAGAATTGCACTGATGGATGATCAGATTTCAGTTTTAGTTCATAATGGAAAAGATTATGATATGTGGACTGAGGAAATATGGCCTCAGATCTGTGCTCTCTGAGAAGCTGGGCCCGGGTCCTGAGCTCTTCATGTGGTGCAAGAGTGCATCATCTGCTTCTCTTGGTTTCATTCGCAGATTTAGTCTCAGAGCGATTCGTGAACAAAGCGGTTTTGATTGTTTTGTTTTTTTTGTCTTTTCTTTTTTTTTTCTGCTGATTTGTTTCCAGTGGGGGGAAAAAGAGAGAGTTAAGAAAGCAGGTGGATTTTTACATTTTGTGTGGTTTCGTCTCTTGTGAACCCTGTTTGCGAATGTATGCTGGTCAAAATGAGAGCTGTTGCTTTGACTTTGTGCCCAAATAATTATTCTCTCTGAGTTTTTTATTTCATGCAGCAGTCTTTCTTTCATCTGATATTTATGTAGCACTTATGAACTGGGTCAAACCACAAATCATAAGATTGGCTTGAAGAAGAAATGTTTTCAAACATTTTCTTTGGTGACATTTTGTAACTTCAGAAAGTAGTGCATCCACCTGCACTAACAACCTCATTGCTGTTGGAAGTCTTTGATTACTTGCACTGCTTTTTAGCAGAAAATAAAGAGTGCACATATTGATTTGGCATGATTAGATTTGTTTTACTGCTGTTTAATTAAAAGTAGAGACACAAGGATTGACTCGGAAAATGTTTTGTATTACTGTTGAATTTAAATCCAGAATTAATTTGGAAAAGACACTATGCCTCATAACTGAACTGAAGTGTTTAAGGATAGATTTAACAAGTAAGCAGGCCATTCTGTGCAACTGAGTTGGTGGGTTGTGACAAATAGTGCCACAGTTCTTGCTTGATTTAGAATTTTTTTACATAATTCTCTGGTGATTAAAACTTAAAATGTATTTTTTTCTGCATGTCCGATTGTTTCTCTGTTCCCAGTATAGGCAATGGCTGAAAGAGAAATACAAAGGGAACCCATTTAACGACGAGGAGGAGATTAGGATGCTATTGGCCAAGAACCCGAGGTCCTGTGCGGAGGCCAGGCCCTCAAGGAACACCTGACAGGCGTCGCCATGGTGACCGATCACTGTTTTCATCGGGACACAGCCACGGACTGGAGCCTAAGCTCCATGCCAGTCACGTCCTTTCAGTTCTTTCAAGTGTTGGACTGAACTGTGCATGAGTTTGTTTGTTTTTTTTGTGTACGTTTGTGTGTGTGTGTATGCGTGCGTTTGTGTGTGTGTATGTGTGTGGGCGTGGGCATGTGTGCGTTGTTTGTGTGTGTGTTTATGTGTGTGTGTGTGTGTGTGTGTGTTGTGTGCGTGCGTGTGTGTGTTGGGCTTTTCCTCTGAAGTAGATTGGCAAGGAGAGCCAGTATTGTTGAATATCATGTGCATTGGAGTTTGTGTTGGCTTGTTTGACAGGAAAAAAACCACTGCTCAACACCACTTTTAACCTATGTAAATACATACAGGATATATATTGTTCACTCGGTTTTTATAACAATAAATGATAATGCCATTTCATTGTAATTTATGTAAAAAAAAATCTTACAAGTATGCAAAACCAAATTCTATTTGAAACCTTTGTGAAATAATTATTTTGTATTTCATTTTGCACAATAATCAAGTTTGTTAGATAGTAGGTGTCCTGAATGTCTCAATGAATAAAAAAGTTTGAAAGCGTAGTCCACTGCCCATGATGCGGCCACTATTCACCTGCAAAAAAGTGTTAAAGAATTCAAGGTGCTGTAAACAGTCAGTTATTCCTATGACTGAGTCCATTTTAAATTGTTGAAGGGGGTAAAAAAAAGGGGAGGGGCTTCAAAAAAATGTCCTATTACCAAAGGGGTCTGACTGAATGAGTTTGAGAAACACGAGATATATATATATATATATATATATATATATATATATTCTTATATATGAATGAATGAATGAATGAGTGAATCATTGCATTTATATAGCACTTCTCCGAACGCTCAAAGTGCTTTACAGTGACGACTCGTGGGAACTCTCCTCACCCGCCACCAGGGTGATGCACGGCAGCCATTTTGCGCCAGAACGCTCACCACACATTATCCAAGGTGGAGAGAGAGAGAGAGGACATTTTTTTAGCCAATTAAATCGGGATGATTAGGTGGCAAGTTCGAGTGAGCCCCCCCCCCCCCCCCCCATCCCACCCCCATTTGGGAACAGTCACGGAAGTGCAAGCCCTGCCACACCCTTTGCTAGTGCAGCTCGCTCATCTGCGTTCGGGTCTAGTTCAGGACTCGTCTTTGTTACATTACATTGCAGTGCATCACAGGCATTTATCAGACGCTCTTTATCCAGAGCGACGTACGCTAACCTTTACACCGCATGCGTTCACGAGGGACTGCCACCGGCTGGCTTGGAACAAAGTGTTTTGGGGGGGGGGGGGGGGGGGGGGAATGAGCCCAGGGTCCTTTGCCTTGTGTGGCGCACAGGTGTGCACCCCACCTGTCAGGCCCTGGTGCAGAACCCCGCTCGCCGCTGACCGCCATCTGCACTGCCGCGACCTGAAAGTTTCGCGACTTCTCGTCTCACGTACCCCCAATGTAAACACGGGGTGCCTGTTCTCTCTGGATACCGAGCAGGGGATTTTTTTTCTTTTTTTTTTTGCTTCAGTTGATTAATTCTGCTGCTGAAGGGTTGAAACTGTTCATGCACCAGTACCCTCTGCTGGAAAGCACACACACACACACACACCCACACACCCACAAACGCACACACACCCAACAATACACTCGCGCTCTTCCACTGATTGTTGGAAACGGTACCTACTCTTCTCAATAAAAGGGTAAAAAACTGAGATGTACTTTATTATTACTGCTTGTAGAAGCATGGAAATGGATGATGGCCCTTTTCACTCGAAAATAATAGTAATAATAATTTCAATCGAAACACATTTACCAAATCTGCACTGCAGATTTGAGTGTAAAACCTTAAATGTAGTGGATTACATAATCATCATCATCATCATCATCATCATCATCATCATTAGTGGAGAGCATTTTGAACTCCAAAATTAGTCATTTAATACCTAATTTTGCAAACAGATGTTTTGGCAGCATCTGTCGGTTAAGACTTTTAGCGTTGGTCACCTATGCAAACGAAGCACATGAACTGCCGAGCCATTTCCCAGACTCCCGCAGTCTCATCGTTTCTGGGGAGTCCCATTTTCGGTCCCCATCTTTGGCAGGTGTCCAGGTATTTGAACATTCTGACTGAGTGCTTTCTCAATGAATGACAGGAATCAAAGGTAGCCGTCCCTTGCCCCGTAATTCTGTGTAAACGTGAATGACACGCAGCGTTCACAAGCTTCTGACAAATTTTGGGGAATGCCTCTGGAACCTACTATTTTACAAACGACGTATATATTCAATGTTTTGTGAAGGAGCAGCAGATGAGCTGAATTCTCAGTAAAAGGATAAAAAACTGAGATGTACTTTATTATTACTGCTTGTAGGAGCATGGAAATGGATGATGGCTCTTTTCACTCGAAAATAATAGTAATAATAATTTCAATCGAAACACATTTACCAAATCTGCACTGGCACCATTTAGGATAAGGTACCATTCCGCACTTTAGAGTTCGTTCAGTGCCATTAAAAAGGCTTTATTGTCTGTGTCTATGCGGAAACTTGAAAAGAATGCACAACGCAGCACTTCACAATGGAAAAACAAACATGCAATGTTAGAAGTGATTTTCAGTACTGCTTTTTTTAAATGCAGTGCAAACTGTTAAACAGCATTGTTCATGCGATGCATCCTAAGGCACTTTATTTTATCGCTGCAGTAAAAACCGGTTAAAGAGAACTTAGGGGAACGAACAGAAGGGAGCTCTGTGCAACAGAACCTCTTGATCTGGCATTCAATAGACAAGTGTGCATTCACACCTGTGTAAAAGCTCACCTGTCTTAAAGCTGTCATACCTGTCCTAACAGCTCTTTCACCTAACAGCTTGCCTGTCTAAAAGCTCTTACATCTCAAAGCTTTCTCACCTGTCTACTGTACATGCTCTCACCTGTCTACTGTGCAAGCTCACCTGTCTACAAACTCACCTGTCTACTGTGCAAGCCCATGTGTCGACAAACTCTTTCACCTTTCTAAAAGCGCACCTGTCTACAAACACTTTCACCTGTCTACTGTGCAAGCTCACCTGTCTACAAACTCACCTGTCTACTGTGCAAGCCCATGTGTCGACAAAATCTTTCACCTTTCTAAAAGCTCATCTGTCTACAAACTCTTTCACCTTTCTAAAAGCTCACCTGTCTAAAAACACTTTCACCTGTCTACTGTGCAAGCTCACCTATCTACAAACTCACCTGTCTACTGTGCAAGCCCATGTGTCGACAAAATCTTTCACCTTTCTAAAAGCTCACCTGTCTACAAACTCTTTCACCTTTCTAAAAGCTCACCTGTCTAAAAACACTTTCACCTGTCTACTGTGCAAGCTCACCTATCTACAAACTCACCTGTCTACTGTGCAAGCCCATGTGTCGACAAAATCTTTCACCTTTCTAAAAGCTCACCTGTCTACAAACTCTTTCACCTTTCTAAAAGCTCACCTGTCTACAAACTCTTTCACATTTCTAAAAGCGCACCTGTCTACAAACACTTTCACCTGTCTACTGTGCAAGCTCACCTGTCTACCAACTCTTTCACCTGTGTAAAAGCTCTCTTCCCTGCTTCTGTGTGTGGTCTGAAAGAAATGGTGAAGGAGAATGGATTATGGCTTAATCTTGAGTGAGTCTGAGCTCATCCTGGCTCCATTCTTTATGGCCTTGCATTCCTCTTAAACAGTGAGAAAAGTGAAGCTGTATCATATTTGCTATCATAATGTCGTTTATTTTTTTGAGCGTAAAACCTTAAATGTAGTGGATTACATAATCATCATCATCATCATTAGTGGAGAGCATTTTGAACTCCAAAATTAGTCATTTAATACCTAATTTTGCAAACAGATGTTTTGGCAGCATCTGTCGGTTAAGACTTTCAGCGTTGGTCACCTACGCAAACGAAGCACAGGAACTGCCGGGCCATTTCCCAGACTCCCGCAGTCTCATCGTTTCTGGGGAGTCCCATTTTCGGTCCCCATCTTTGGCAGGTGTCCAGGTTTTTGAATGTTCTGACTGAGTGCTTTCTCAATGAATGACAGGAATCAAAGGTAGCCGTCCCTCGCCCCGTAATTCTGTGTAAACGTGAATGACACGCAGCGTTCACGAGCTTCTGACGAATTTTGGGGAATACCTCTGGAATTTACTATTTTACAAACGGCGTATATATTCAATGTTTTGTGAAGGAGCAGCAGATGAGCTGAATTCTGTCACACCTTCATGCTTGATAGATGTTAGAACTGAGCGAGGTCACATCTATTGAGATATTGAGTGGCTGTGTGCCCTGAGATGCATTGGCACCTTGTCCTGGGTGTATCCCTGCCTCTCACCCACTGCATGCTGGGATAGGGTCCAGCCCCCCTGCAATCCCCCGCCAGGAATAGGCACGTTAGCAAATGGATGGATGAGTGGCCCTATGCCCTGTGACTGAGGCTGTGAAGTAGAAATATTCTGCTCATTGAATTATGGGTAAAAAAGAACAAGACACTGATGATGTTTGATGATGGGGGACCCAAATACAGGTACTGCCAGGAAACGTCACCTTTGAATGTTAAGTTTGATGCTCTTGAAAAGTAGTTCGTTGGAAAAAACGAGACACTAAATTGTGCTGTGCATTGCAGCTTCTTTTTTTTTTTTTTTTTGGTAGCTGGTTCTGCATTTTCAGAAATGTCAAATGAAAAGAAAAAAAATAGTAGGAAAAAGGTAAGAAACTACAATGATCGTGAAGCGGAAATGTCAGCGATCGAGACGACTGTCCTCATGTGTTGAAAATGGAATGGAATGAAAAATGGTGGCTTTGACTTTGACTCTGCCTATTGCGCATTTTAACATCTCCTTGTATCTATCCATGTTCCATTTGAGCTGTCGGGGTGGAGGGAGTATGAACATTTTAAGACCTAATTCAACTACACATCAGATAGCTGGTAAAGATGCCGTTTTGACTTAGCAATTTAATGAGGTCGGACTCCATTGGTTATCTGCTAGAGTTACCATGGAAATCTATAAGTTAGCAAGGAAAAAACTAGCGTTTATTTTGCTCGCAATGTAGAGGAAAACATAAAAAGTCAATTAATTCTAATTTTTATATTGTAATTAACATTTAATATAAATATCAGCATTGTTGCCCACCACGTTCATTTAGTAATCTTACAGAACTTTATTTATTTATTTACTCATAAATAAATGTCGTTAAATTAATTAATTAAATTATTTATTTATTAATAAATCAGTTTCCATTGGTGAAAGGGACGTGCACTACTCCCCCGCGGCTTCAGGTAGCGAGTAAATTAAATTAATAATTGAATCTTTCTTATGAAGGCGAATTTAGCCGATGAAGATGCACTGTGCGTGTTACATGATGCATGTCAGAAGTCTTTCTGTTTATTTTGAATGATATACAGGACCAGGAAAGTCTCAGCCCCAGTTATTTTAAAGCGAGGGAGGCATGCCGTGAGCAAAAAAAAAGACATATCATCACAGTTATTTCAATGAAGTGTCACAGTTTTTTAAATTTTTTTTATTATTAAGGTTGGTACCAACCATCGGCTGTATGTGCCGATACTGTCAGCTCTCTCTCTCTCTCTCTCTCTCTCTCTCTCTCTCTCTCTTTCTCTCTCGTTCATTAGGCAATTTATTGATTATGCAGACGCTTAACAGATGATTGACTGTTCATATATTTCGGACAGAATCTGCTCTTTTAAGACTGACTTTCGAAGTATTTAAGAAAACTTCGGTATGTGGAAAAAAAATCCAACAATGTTCTTATTAATACCATAGACTCGTGTTCTTATAATCAGAATAAGCACGCATTTACTAAAAAGTTTGAATTAAATATAGATTACCGTTTAGTTTGGGATTAATTGACCCCATGTCCAAGATTTAATTCGAAATTTGATTTCTTTTTCGGATTTGATTCGTAAAATGTACTTGTTATTATACCTGGCAAGTCTTTAAGTGTGCTATGGATGTATGATTTCAGTTATTAATATTGCTACTCTTCGGATTTAATATGCTATGAAAATAAGTAAGGAGTGAATTACTGAAGCCATCATAGCCTACTCGTTATTATGTTAGCCAGAGCATATTTTAATTATGGAATATTATAAATACTCCTTTTAAAATTATGAAACATGTAGATTCTTTAAACGTTGGTGATTAAACATAGTTATACATGCTAGATAACCCATTGGTACTTCTACCGATTGGTAATATTTATATTTTATTCAGAAGGGACGGAACACAATTTCATTGTTTAGCTTTGTTTTCCTTCAACCGCACGCCGTTGACGAAGAGATTCTTTAGATAAGAAAAAATGAAAACAAATGGAAAATCTCAAAAACAACCGTCTAGCAAACTTCCCCGGGGATAGACACGTAAATATTTTTGAAAAGACTTGCACTTGTACTTGTAAAAGACTATATTACGTGAAAAAAATTGTGGACAGATATAATAAGTCATCAAATAGGCTAGACCTTTAGCGTCATTGGTGTTCCGTTCTGCAGTAATGGGACAGTTGTCATATTTGAGAAGCTGGTATGTCTATAAACACAATAGCATCCGAATTTTAACCAAATCAAAACCATGGCTCTAAATTTGTCATGGCATTGCTGTGTTTTCTTTTCAGTTATAGCCTATATATTTACGTATTGCTACTGAAGTGTGCAGATTGCCTAAACTGCAGTTTTTAAAATGACCAGAAGATGGCAGTCTCCTACGTCTGTCTGATTTCTCACAGTAATGAAGTTGGTTATCATCATCCAGCCTCAATCCTGAATACCAAGTAGACAGTGACACTTAAGAGGTCGCTTTCTTTCCATCTATAATTGATTTGTATTTATGTCTTCACTGCAAAGTTTGAATTATATGGCGCGAGCTACATAAATTATTACTTTCTAGGTTAGACGTCATCAATATTATACAATCACTTCCTTAAGAAAACCTAACATTTTATCAGCATTTAAGCAGTGTAAATCGTTATTTTCCAGTGTATTGAAAAAATCTAGCCAATATGCTACTTTGCGTACGTTTGCCTTGGATTTTTAAGTTAATGTGGGATTTCCCGTGTGTTTACGGTACGTTCACTTCAGATAAGGTTCAGAGAACTGTCGCGTGGAACGGTGCACAGCCACTGAACCGGTTCAAGGCTTCCACAGAAGCTCCTCCTATTGTGACGCCCCTGAGGCAGTAAGAATATTTAAGAAAAAAGTTACCTCTCTTTAGAGCTGATCTGTTCAGAGAGTGATTGATTTCAGAACTTAGAGGGTTTCAAGTTTCACAGGTAAGAAAACGCACTGTTCTTAAGGCTCATCGAAATAATATTAACAGTGAACTAGACCTTGCATTTAGGTACGATACAATTATCGGTTCTGCAGATGCTGATGACATCTGCAGTTACAAATATGCTAATTATTTCGTTATTTTGAGGGGATGTTGTTCGTAAAAATTACATTTTTCCAAATATCATAATTCACAAATGTAGGATAGATTATAATAAATATTGTATTAAAATCTGAATAAAGAATGCTTATTCATTTTTAAGAGAACTAAGAATTGTTTTTCTTCTTTTACGGTTTACAAACAACTCTGTGCATAACAAATCTACGGTTATAAACCTAATGTTGTCGCTGTAATAATTTTGACAGCTTCTATTTTCATTTATTTATGTTTTCAAGTGAACTTGTGACTAATCGTAAACATCCCTGCTAGCTATTTTGTTATTAACTAACCGTTATCTACTGATGTATTGCATGTCACCTAATCCTTTCTTTGCACGATGGTTTTCAGCTGTGAATGCATTTCACCTCGCGCACATAATTATTTTTTTGTCCTGTGTTTGGTGTGTCTGCATGACCTGTCCGCTTGGTGCTCAGTGTTTGCAAGTGTGTCCTCAGTCGCCCCCCCCATTGTAACCCATTCTGTTGCATGCGTTTTGACAGAGATGAACTTAGACAATGACTGCAGCATGTCAGTCAGTTGTGGCAATGGGAAACTTAGACAATGGCTGATTGATCAGGTTGACAACGGAAAGTACCCCGGATTGGTTTGGGAGAATGACGAAAAAACAATTTTCAGGATCCCCTGGAAGCACGCGGGAAAACAGGACTATAACCGAGAAGAGGACGCCGCGCTCTTCAAGGTATAGGCTACGCTCTCGTCGGCTGAACGATGGACTCGCATAGTCCAAGTACATTCGCTACACACCTGTTTGCGCCAAATAAATCACGGAATCTGCTAGATATTTACGCATTTATGCATATTTATGCATTCCCCTATTTATTTATTTATACTCAGTTAATTGAAAGTGTTAGGCTAATAAATATTCCTCCCCACCCATTTCCCCGCGTGCACGTGTATTTTCATGGTTCACTTTTTATACCCCTCGTAGTTATTTAATTTTAATGTAGCTTTGTTAATGGTAATGAAGGCTAGACTTCCCTTTCATTCAAACTAGGCACTGCAGTCTGCCTATCACTGTGCATAGCTGGTATATTCAGTGTGAATTCAGCAGGAAAAATTAAATGTTGAGATGGTCCTCTATCCAATGTGAAGTGTCATATTCTGTGTCACTGACAAAAGACATGGCACCGATGTATAAAAGATGGAACAGTGGTGTACCTCACCGCAACATCTTCAGTGTAAAATCATTGAGTAGTTTAAACTCTTATCAGAGTGCACATCGGGCCCTGTTCATTCGACAGTTCTAGCGTAGGCTTAATGCTCGTATTTGTGCTGAGTAGTAATGATGAGGATGGTGATGATGATGCTGGTGGTGGTGATGTCACAGTGACAGTGCTGATTTTCATCGCTGCAGGCATGGGCACTGTTCAAAGGAAAGTACAGGGAGGGGGTTGATAAGCCGGACCCCCCAACGTGGAAAACCCGGCTACGATGTGCGCTGAACAAAAGCAATGACTTTGAGGAGCTGGTGGAGAGGAGCCAGCTGGACATTTCTGATCCGTACAAAGTTTACCGGATCATTCCCGAGGGCGCAAAGAAAGGTAAGCGCAGAACTGCCGGCTTTTTAAAAATATTTTTTTAAAGAAGCATTAATATGACTCGTGTGCATTCTTCCGTCTTCATCCAAGCGAGCGATAACCAGCTGCCTCTTTCCTAAGGCCGAAAGCGTTGACTTTGCTCACGTCGAATGTTCCTCAAAGTTGAGCACGAGATGAGCTAAAGTGAGGTGTGCAAAACACGCATCTCGCGCCAGCAGAATACTTGACCTTGACAGTTCGCACGTGGCATTTTTCTTATTGGAGGACCTGACGTGGCAGTCGGACGGGGTTGCCCGCAGTCTAAACTGCAGTGCAAGCACGCCGTGCCTTTCAGCCGAAACATAATCGACACACACACGGTTTTGAGCACGCTCAAGAAAGCAGGAAGTGCCGAGGAAGCCGACGCATGTGCTGCTGCATGCCCGGACGGTTTTTTTTTTTTTTTTTTTTTGCAGAGAGCTTGAGTGACTTCAGTGCAAAGTGTAATAACAAGGTCCATTTTGCAGACAAAAAAATAAAAAAACACAGAAGCCCATGCCTTCTGAACTCAACATAGCACATTATGTTAACTTTTGTTTTAATTTCTGCGAAAGAAAATTCTAGTGGAAACTGTAGCTCTTCTGGGTTATTCGCCTGAGGGCCTTGGGGCCGGATGTAGACCTGCCACAGATGCCCTCTTGGTCCATTGAGCACCAAGAAGAAAAATCCATCAGATGCATAAATATACTTCATCCATGGATTGTTATTACAAACAGTGTGACAACGCTTGGCCCATATGCGGCACTTCATCCAGCCCCAAATAAGTAGTTGAAGAATTCTGAATTAACCCTTTAAGGAGTAGGTTTTTTGGAATGCTTTTTTTTTTTCTTCAAAATTCCAGGTCAGTGTTCCAGAACTCCCATCAGCAGCGATTGTGACATCAGCATTAGAATGTTCAGCCGAGAACACTCTAAGCGCACATTTGTGTTCTCACCTCTTAAACGTTTGAACTGTGGTGTAATTTTGGCAAGGGGAAGTCGATCGGTTCTGGGTTGTTGCGGACATGTCACAGAGCGATGGCACGCGCGTCTGTGCTTCTCTCCTGTATCGCAGGGGGAAAACAGATCAGCGTGGAGGAGCCCTCGGCGCACATGAACACGCTGAGCTACTCCGTGCATCCTTCCTATCCTCCACTGCAGACCCAGGTGAGGTCTCTCTCCGCAGCATCGCCCTACACCATCTCCCTGAACAATGTCACCACTCACAACAAACCTCTTAACCTCAAAAGAATGACCTCAGAAAATGACCTCTTCACTCTCCGTGACCTCAAAATTTATCCCTAACATGCTTCAGCCCAGCTAATAAAACAAGTAGAAAACAACAGGACAATTGGTGTAATACATGCTTTTATTTAGCATTTATTGTAGCCGATGGATGCTTTTATTTTGCATGCATGGTGACAAATGCAAGCTTTTATTTAGCATTTATTGTGGCAAATACTAGCTTTTATTTTAACATTTATTGTAGCGAATGCAAGCTTTTATTTGTTTGATCAAAAGGTGATAGCAGCACAGGCACCGTAAAGTCCTTTGTGACTATGAGATGGAAGGTGTAGGCAAAAATAGAATCCATGACCATTGTTATTATTATTATTATTATTATTATTATTATACACTACATTGCTTTATTGTGGACAGTCCAGCATGTAACTGCCACAGATTCAGGGGTGATGCCCGTGTCGGGGCAGTACCCCCCCCCCCCCCCCCCCGAAACTGACACTCACCGCCCCCCAATGCAGGTTCCCAACTACGTGGTGCCCCATGAGAGGAGCTGGAGAGACTACACCCCCGAGCAGCCCCCCCTTCCAGACCTGCAGTATGGCCAGTGCCCCTACCCACCCCGGACTCTACCCTGGCAGAGCCCAGGGCTGGAGAATGGTAATACCCATTTAATTTCAAATCAAACTGGGGAAAAAATAAAATAAAATAAAATAAAATAAAATACACGGCCATAATGTTCCATGAGGAGTTTTCGACTAATCTCCATAGAACGTCACAGACATTTCAATATGGGACATGGGAAATTCAGTTTCCTGAACTGAGTGAGTTTAACTAACAACTGACACCAGCTCTTGCCTTGTATCTGAAACATGGGTTTGTGAACTTGTGTGTGCAAGTTGTTCATGACAAAACGAAAAGAAAAATGAAAAAAATAAAATAAAGTAAATAAAAATGGGAGCGATCGGAAGAAGCAGGAAGCGCGTGTAACCTTTGGGAGGTACGCTCAGCTTCACCTCCCCGTTGGCTAGCGGGGGGCGTCGCCTCTTCTCCAAACATTGAGGGTTTTTTTTATTTGGCGGCCAGTTCCTGCTGTAGGATGAAAGCCCTGCATTCATCTTGGCTGGCCGTGCCTGTGGTGGTAACACACTGCCCTGCCCAACGAGGGCCAGGGGCGCAGGTTTGGTAATTAAGGAACCAGAGTGGGTAGCGGACAGGGGGGAGCGCGTATCAATGACTCCTGTGTTCCCCGGCCTCGCGCCTTTCAAACGGTCTGTTAAAAACGATCCATGTGTGGCAGAACGGGGAGGGGAGGGGAGGGGAGGGGAGGGGGGGGGGATTTTTGGTTAACCTGTCGTTGCCTGTAGAAAGAAACTCTCTTTGCAGAGAGAGCGTGTTAAAAAAAAAAAAATTTAAAAAAAGGTTGACGACTTCCTCTTCTGCATTTGAAGTTCGAAGTGAGGTGGTGATGTCTCACCCTGCTCTCGAGAGGAGAAGAAAGCACTGTGGCAGCGTCTCTCCGTGCGAGCTGTCACAGGCAGAGGTGCTCGTGCCATAATGTGACCGTGGCCTTAATGGCTTTTTCCAGGGTACCAGATAACCGGATCCTTTTACGCGTGCTCGCCCACCGACTCCCAGCCCCCCGCCTTCTCCCTGGACCCCAGCATGAGATCGGCTGAGGCCATGGCCCTGTCTGGTAAAGCCCTGCTAAACGCGCTGAACGTGGCCTGTGTACCGCATGGGAAAACAGGCACACACACACACACGCACACACACACACGCGCACATACACGCACATACACACGCGCACACACACACACACACACACGCACATACACACGCACACACACGTGCACACACACACGCGCACATACACACGCGCACACACACACGCACACACACGCACACACACGCACACACACGCACACACACGCGCACACACACACGCGCACATACACACGCACACACACGCGCACATACACTAACGTGCACACACGCACGCACGCTCACACACACACACACAAACACACATACACGCACATACACACGCGCACACACACACACACACACACGCACATACACACGCACACACACGTGCACACACACACGCGCACATACACACGCACACACACGCGCACACACACACGCGCACATACACACGCACACACACGCGCACATACACTAACGTGCACACACGCACGCACGCTCACACACACACACAAACACGCACACGCGCACATACACACACACACACGCACATACACACGCACACACACGCGCACATACACTAACGTGCACACACGCACGCACGCTCACACACACACACACACACATACAAACACACACGCGCACATACACACGCACACGCGCACATACACACGTACATGTGCGCATAGTTAGTTTATTGTATCTGACCCAGGGCAACAATGCCGCTTTGTACAATGACTTCCTCAATTTAGGTTCATTTTTATCTCAAATCATCCTCAGGTTATAAACCAGTAATTATGGCAGTATTTTTTTGGGCGGTGGTTACAGTTTGTTTTGTGGACTGGGTATTTTTATAATGAGGAAGACGGGCTGTATTTGCCCCTTTTATGAAGTCCGTGTATCAGTCCTCTTAGCGCTCCTGGAGTTTTGACATAAATATAATATAAGGCCTCAGTTTGGGGAGTTGCCGTAACATTTCATTAAAGTGTCTGAATCATTGATATTTGGACATTTCTCCTAGTTTTCTTTGTATGTTTCCCTTTAGAAGGGACAGATTTCTGAAAATGATTTCTTTCTAGATTGTCTTAGCCGTTCTGCGCTACACCTGTCACAGGTAAATAGGTGACGCAGGTGTAGCGAATGGCACCTCTTCTAAGGGGCACTAATCACAGCCGGACCTTTAGTTTGACTGTGCGGCACTGCGCTTTGAAAAACAACATCACCCACAATGCACCACTGACTGACTAACCACTCCGACTCCGCCCCTTTCCAGACTGCCGCCTGTACGTCTCCCTGTTCTACCACGAGATGCTGGTCAAGGAAGTGACCACCACCAGCCCGGAGGGCTGCCGGATCTCGTCCTGCCCGGAGGACAAGCCCTACGGCAGCGTGGACCACGTGGTCTTCCCCTTCCCTTACCCGCAGTCCCACAGGAAAGGGGTGGAGAAGCTGCCCAACGCGCTGGAGCGGGGCGTGATGCTGTGGATGACCCCGGACGGGCTGTACGCCAAGCGGCTGTGCCAGAGTCGGATCTTCTGGGAGGGGCCGCTGGCCCCCTACGCCGACAAGCCCAACAAGCTGGAGAAGGAGCAGACCTGCAAGCTGTTCGACACTCAGCAGTTCCTCACTGGTGAGCAGTCACACGCTTTATACCTGAGCTAGGGCCTACCTGTACTACCATCTACCTGCGCTATGGTCTACCTGTACTACCATTTACCTGAGCTATGGTCTACCTGTACTACCATATACCTGCGCTATGGGCTACCTGTACTACCATTTACCTGAGCTATGGTCTACCTGTACTACCATATACCTGTGCTATGGGCTACCTGTACTACCATTTACCTGACCTGGGGTCTACCGGTAATACCACATACCTGAGCTATGGGCTACCTGTAATACCACCTACCTGAGCAATGGCCTACCTGTACTACCATTTACCTGACCTGGGGTCTACCCTTTATACCACCTACCTGAGCTATGGGCTACCTGCCCCGCTATCTACCTGAGCTAGGGTCTACCTGTACTACCATATACCTGTGCTATGGGCTACCTGTACTACTATATACCTGACCTGGGGTCTACCCTTTATACCACCTACCTGAGCTATGGGCTACCTGCCCCGCTATCTACCTGAGCTAGGGTCTACCTGTACTAGTACTTACCTGTGGAACCACCTACCTGTGCTACCACCTGTACTGTCATCTCCCTGTGCTACTGTCTAACTGTGATACCATTAACCTGTGCTTCCATATTCCTGTGCTACCCTTTCACTGCGCCACTGTAAAGCTGTGCTATCAGGGGAAGATGCCTTCAGCCCTTTGTTACAGGTCTACCTCCTGTAGCAGAAACACTAATGTGTCCCACACATTCAGTGCGTTGACGTGCACAGTTGAAATCGATCTATATTAATAGCTTTATTTGGCCAAAGATGAGATTTAACTGGACTATTGTCGTTGTCCCAATATACATGACTCGGAAAGAATCGATTTATTGACGAGGTGTGTCTGACGAAGACTTTCTTCCGGTTGACCTTTTGCGTCACTAGTAGCAAGCGGCGCCCTCATCGAACAGCAGACTTTTGTTGGTTTTGTCTGTCCATGTTGTCTGTGCCTGGACTATTAAAGACAAACAATGGACAACTTTACAGCGCTGTACATTTCGTACGTTCTATACGCTTTAGTTTTGGTACAAATGATACGAGGTGCTTCCATCGTACACGGATCTGCTCAGGGCTTCTCATAAATCCTGCTTCCTCCAATTTTGTCGCAACTTTTTTAAAAAGTTCGCCATTCCGCGTTTTTTTTTTTTAAATCCCATCCATGTATCTTAGGATATTTAACTCCCTTAGTTGCGACAGCATGAAGTTGGTCTCCTCGTCCGTCCAGAAATGTGTTTTTTTTTCGCCATGATACCTCCTCCACTGCGCGCTCGCTGTTCGTCTTCCGGGTCAATTACCTGTCGCAGCGGAACCTCTCACCTACGGGACACGCACAGAACACCTGGGCCGATTTCTGACCTATCGAAGTGTACACATGCCGTAGTAAATCGACCCCCAACCGCATTATCTAGGTATGTTAGTCCGACTCTGAAAAAAGTACGATTTCAGCCGGACTACAATGTTTACATGATTTTTAAAAGTCTGGTTTTAGTCGGACTAAAACAATAAATCGACTTTTTCAAACATTATGTAAACCCACTGACTGCTCTGACTTTCGCGTAACCCTGGAAACTCTAAACCCTGTGGTTTTAGCCCTTGCTCTTTTCTTTTTTTGTGTGCCGTAACTGTATCTATATCTCATTTCCTGTACATAGGCAGTAGACATGCAGTCCTTCTCACAAGCGTAGATGCTGGCTTTCTCCCTAATGGAGGTGCTTTCCGGTAGTTCCCAGAAGCACAAACCTGCTGATGGTGAACACAGCTGGGAGGCCAGAGCGTTCACAGAGTGGGCCAGTGTGTGAGTAATGCCCTGGTCATGTGACCAGTGGCTTATCAATGAGGTCTCCCGGCAACAGCCCCCACCCACCAGGCCACCTCAACCCCTGCTATCTTCAGCTCGGGCCGTGTTTGATGGCTAATTAGTTTTATTTGCATATGCGCTCAGGACTTTCCAGTTGATCTGGCTGCATGATATCACCATACAGAAATACCTTTGGTGTCATTTTTCTCGTGAAATCTATGGCACTGAAGCGCACTGAAAGCCCCACCGGCCTGCATTTACATGCAAGGCGTTTAAGTTGACGCTCTTTTCCAATAAAAAATAAAATAAAATAAATTTTAGGTGTATATAGCGCTTTTCACAGAATACTGTCAGAAAACCGACGCTTTGCAGAACATCAGGAAAAGCACAGTTTACATTGTGTAAGCTGGATATTTACTGAAATAATAATTCAGGTTGAGCATCTTGCACAAGGGTACAATGGCAGTGCCCCAAACGGGATTTGAACCCACCTGCCTTGGAGTGGCAAGCCCAAATTAATTCCCCCCCCCCTCCCTCCCCTTCTCTCTGCAGAGCTCCAGGGTTACGTGCACCACGGGCGGCCCATGCCCAGGTTCCAGGTGGTTCTGTGTTTTGGGGATGAGTACCCCAACCCCCAGCGGCTAAGGAAGATGATCTCAGCCCAGGTAAGGTCCTCGCATGGCTCCTCGCAGAAGCATGCCTCGCCCCCCCCCCCCCCCCCCCCCCCCCCAAAAAAAAAAAAAACACTTTGAGTGAATTACTGTTACTATGGGGACACGTTAGAAACAAACGTCCCTCGCAATGACTGTGAGAACCGTTGACTGTGCTGTTGAAGCACCTCAAGTTCTCTGCCATGAAAAAAACAAGCCATTCCCTTTTTTTTTTTTTTTTTTTAAAGCGTTTTTAGAAAAAAATATTCCATCTGTCCTTCTGCGTTCCAGGTGGAGCCCATGTTCGCCAAACAGCTCCTCTACTTCACCCAGCAAACCAGCAGCCATTTCCTCCGGGGCTACGACTTTCCAGAGCACAGCTTACCCCCAACGGAGGACTACCAGCGGATCATCCACCAGGAGTGACCTGCCTGCCCGTCACCCTGGCCCCCCCAGCCCTGGGGCTGATGCTCCTCACCTCCCCACCCCAGGGATGGGTCACCTTAACCCCCACACCCCTGGGCCTGATGCCCCTAACCTCGCCACCCCTGGGGCAGGTCACCCTAGACCCCCCAGCCCTGGGGCTGATGCTCCTCACCTCCCTACCCCAGGGATGGGTCACCTTAACCCCCACACCCCTGGGCCTGATGCCCCTAACCTCGCCACCCCTGGGGCAGGTCACCCTAGCCCCCCCAGCCCTGGGGCTGATGCTCCTCACCTCCCTACCCCAGGGATGGGTCACCTTAACCCCCACACCCCTGGGCCTGATGCCCCTAACCTCGCCACCCCTGGGGCAGGTCACCCTAACCCCCCCAGCCCTGGGGCGGATCCGGTTCCGGAAACAAGGCCTGAGATGCCTGAACATTACTGAGGGCGGTTTTGGGGGCGGAGTCTCGTCCCACCACTAAAGCAAAGGTCTCCGACACCTGGGGAAATACCTGGACTGAACCAACGAGGGCTCGGACCCTCACAGAAGCCGAACACAAACTCACTCTTGTCTGCGGAAAACGTAGAGAATGAGATGCCATCTCTCTCTCTCTCTCTCTGTCTGTCTGTCTGTCTCTCTTCCTCTCTTTCTGTCATTCCTCTCTCTCTTTCCCTAGCAATCTGCTAAATTCTACTGTCAGACAAGTGTGAATGGAAATGTAGTTCTTCTCTCTCTCTCTCTCTCTCTCTCTCTCTCTCTCTCTATCTCTCTCTCCTTCCGTCTGTTTCAAGTGTACTGTAGGATCCAGAAGAACTCCGTCCCTCTCTTGAATCTGCCGCCAATCATTGTGTTGAACTCCTTTCTCAGCAGCCAATCACTGAAGTACCCTCAGGTTAAAGGCGCGTCTGAGTTGTTTCTCCGTGTGTGTTACGTGTGTGTGTGTGTGTGAGTGTGACCCTCAGGGCCAGCCCTTTGTTGTGGAATTGTGTAAATACTGAACCTGAGATTATCTGCCTCTTTTTTGTCTACTATCAGGATCCATGACTGACACCACGAGAGCCTCTTTTCTGATACACATATGTGTGAAAAAAGCTATGACTTGTCACCGTACGAAACATGTATTTTTAATGAATAAATTTTACAAAAAAGGCTTAAATGATTTCTTGTGTGTGTGTGTGGTACACGTGTGTGCGCGCATGTGTGTTTGTACATATGCTTGTGTGTATATGTATCTGTGCGTGTGTGTCACTGGGCAGTGGAATTGGCCGGGAGGGGGGGGGGGGGTGAAGGCCACTATTAGCTCTGATAAAAGATAAAAGCTGTAGCTGGTGTATTTGGGAGGGGTCAGGAACCCCCCCGTCCTCCCCCGTCCTGCTTCAGAGCTGCTGAGAAAGGAGCAGGTAGCAGGATGAACACACCGCACGCTAAGGGTACGAAGCGGCTTTACAAGCCAAGGGGAGGGGGAGGGAAAAAACCTGCCCTCTCCCTCTCTCTTTCTCTCTCTCGCTCTCTCCCTCTTGCCCTCTCTCTCTCTCTCTCTCTCTCTCACTCTCTCTCCCTCTCGCCCTCTCTCTCTCTCTCTCTCTCTCTCTCTCTCTCTCTCTCTCCCTCTCTCTCTCTCTCTCACTCTCTCTCTCTCTCCCTCTCTCTCTCTCTCTCTCTCCCTCTCTCTCTAATACTAGACTGTTAGACATACTGAATTGATGTAATGAAAAGAGCAACACCACTAGTAAAAATAAAAATGAAAATAATAATAATCCATCCATCCATCCATCCGATATCTATACCTGCTCATCCTGGCCACGGTCACTCACACACTCATACCTGTTAGCAGTTTGGTTTTCCAACTGGCCCACCTGCATGTCTTTGGACTGTGGGAGGAAACCGGAGTACCCGGAGGAAAAACATGCGAAAAATGCTAACTCCTTCTTTCTGCTAGGCGACAGTGCTACACACTGCACCACTGTACCACCCATAGTAAATTTGTTATTATAAATAATAATAATAATAATAATAATAATAATAATAATAATAATAAAAATCATTTGAAAAATCATTCGAAGAACAGGAAGAGATGCATGAGTAAGTACACTGATGACAAAAAAGCAATTGTTTCCACAGTGGACATTTCTGTAATCATTGCGTCTCTTTTGCTGTGGCATGTGGTAACATATTTGGCTGCCAGTGAGGCTGTGGGCATGGCTCGTAGAGTAGTAGAATGGCACTACACTTTACTTCGCAGAGCAGCGGCAAGAAGCGCACTCGATTCCACGAAAACATCATTGCAGCTTTCGCCTTAGTGTTCCCAATGACCAGTTTGCCATGCCACCAGTTTTAAGGGTTACAGCTCTTGTACTTTCTATTGCTTTCTATGCTGCTATACATGGAGACAGAGTGAGTGAGTGAGCGAGGGAGAGAGAGAGAGGGAGAGATATGCCGCAGCACTGAAACCACAGTTGTTGGCATATAAATGGGTCCCTGATTTTATAAAAAGCAGACTGAGTGGCTTTTTTCAAATTTTGCACTCAACGTGTTAACTGTTGAAGAAATCAGAGGAAGTGTGATTTGCCTGGCAAAATCACATCTGAAGGTCAAGCTGTAGAATACCACAGAATTACAGACCTAACAGATTTGACTTGCTCTTGGCAAATCATTTTTTCCCTTTATCGTTTTATCGGAGGCTGTGTGTTTGTGTGCGAGTCTGTGTGTGCATATGTTTGTGCGTGTGCCGGGCGTGTGTGTGTGAGTGTGTGTGTGTGTGTGAGTGTGTATTTGTATGTATGTGTGTGTGTGCGTGTGTGAGTGCGCCTATGTACGCATGTGTGTGCGTATGTTTGTGCATGTGTGTGTGTATGTGTGCGTGCTTGTGTGTATGTGCGTGCTTGTATGTGAGTGTGCATGTGTGTGCGTGTGCAGGTAGGACCACAGTTTGCAACATATAATGGTTCTGTCTGGTTTTGTCTGACTGGGAAGCCCACAAATAAAAGGTCACGTGTAACATTAACCTGTTCCATAGAGTCCTCATTTTGGCATATAGTCTGACCTTTAATACACATGCTAGTAAGTACACTACACCCCCCCCCCACACACACACACACACAAACACACATGAGTAGAGAAACTGACGTACAGATTAATCACTTTGACAGAACGGCCTCTTCTGACACACAGTGGGGGGGGGAGCAAATGCCATCTGAAGATTTGAAACAGGAAGCATGTCACAGATGCACAGGAAGTCAACCCACAAGAAGAAGAAGAGGAAGAAAAAAAAAACTATGCATATAAATAATGCTTATGGTTCCCCAGGTAACTGAATGTCAACTTGCATTCATGCTCTAGGTTTTCATCCTTATTTCTACACATAACAATACACAATTCTACAATCCTATATTTGTGTGTATATATATATATATATATATATATATATATATATATATATATATATATATATTTGTATATTAATAATAGCCCCATTAAAGAATATACAAAGTAGGATTTTGATATTGTATGAAGATGGCGTGATAAAGTGAAAGAGTCACTAAGATAATCAACTGCTTCATTATAGTGGGCTTGCCAGTGTTTATTTAAAAGAGATGACGATTATTGTGTGTATTTTTGTATTGAAGAGTTGTGCCAATATCAGAACGTCGACAACGGGATTTTAAAAATCTGAGACAAAGATGCTGGAGTGTGCGGTTGTGTTTAATGCAAAACAAAGATAAGGTGCATGGCTGCATTCAGTTGGAATGAAATGGTGTGTAGGGTTAGGATTTGATGAAGATTCTAGTGTGTAGTGTTCTGTTGATTAGTGATGATGACGTTGCTGTGTAGGGTTGTGTTAATTAGTGGTGATAACGTTGGTGTGTGTGGGTTGTGTTAATTAGAGACGATGATGAAGTTGTGTAGGATTGTTTCAATATCAGATAACGTTGTGTGCAGGGCTGCGCTACCATGAGATGATGGCGCATGCTGGCCTGTGTTAACAGGCGATGTCGGTGGGGTTGCGTGTCTTCTGACAGCACAGGAAACTGTGTTCAGAGACAGGATGGCGATGGTTAAAAGGGGAAAAAAGCCCGCGCTGCGCGACCGAGGAGACGCGGCGTGACTGGGGTAGCAGGGGGATGCCGTGGCAAACAGACTGTCACCGAAGCAGCAGTCAGGAAGTAAACACGCGTTCCACTGGGCAACGGAACGAGCGGCGCGCCGTCATTCTGCGTCCGCAGAACACAGACGCGGCTCGGTTTCCTCGTTTCTCTCCGCTGTTATTGCGCCGTTTCCGTGTTAAAAACCAAAATGAAAAACATCCTCGGTAGAAAACACAAATATGTACTTACCCCTTTTTCGGTGTTCCGATCATCCAAATACAAAAATACAAAAGGTGTAAAAAAATAGCAGCGGTTTTCATGCCTTGAAGTTCTTTCAGTTTTTTTTGTTTACACTTAAATGGAAGTGTGCGCAAACAAGTTGCCCTATTTTAGGCTCCGAGTGAAATCATGGAAGTGATTTCACATCTGTTCCTTCAGACACTCACTAGCCTTCTGGGAACAACAGTACTTCACAGTTACTGAAAATAATGGGTTACAACTTACAGTACAACGAGCTGACTGAAAATTAAAACGCAGCATTCTGACGAGTGAAGATATAACATGGTATTTTTAAAATATCTGTCCATCAGTGTCCGGGTACTTGTTGTGAGAAAGAAATAACTGAAATAGACACAGATTGTGTCCACAAAATATTTACCCATTTTTGTTTTTATAAAACATATCATTGGGTGTTGGGAGAGCACTGGCTACTGGCGCAGTTTGATGGGGAAATATGATCCCAAATGGAACCAAACCTGAGCACACTTGGACTGGTAATCTTGATCTGTGTTAAAAAAAGAGGGAACCTCGTGGTAAACAAATGCTTGTCTTTGCCCCGCTGCATTGGCAGAGGACATTGCAGTGACGGGGCAGCCTCCTGATAGTATCTAAAGCCGTATCAAGCCTAGTCTCGAAAACCCACAGCCTGGGTTTCAGCCTCTACTACATGACCGACACACAATACTCAAAGTGTGGTCTAACAGATGTGTTGTCTAAGATAATCAATCAATCAATCAATCAATCAATCACTTTTAATGACCACACGACCGAGGTCGGTGGTATTTGCTTTCAGTACAGCATGGTGGGAAGCTCAATACAACGGTGTCAGTGCCATCAAACATAGACAGATATCAACAACATTGCATTAAACACAATAACTATAAGTATAACTTCCTTGGATTTATATTCAATGCTTTTGGCTATATAGCCCAGCATCCTGTTGGCCTTTTTACTGCTACAGTACAGTCTCTAGAACGTGTCGATCAACCATTACCCCTAAGTCTTTTTCAAATTGAACACATTCCAATTTTGTTCCTCCAATTAAGTCATTCTGCCTTATCTTTTTGTTTCCCACACATAGAACTTTGCATTTAGCTATATTAAATGTAATTTCATCTGGATTTTGTTTAAATCTTATTGAGTTACTTTAGCAGATTCCGAACTGTTAGCTGGGACTCCCAGTTTTGTATCACCCACAAATGTAACTTATGTACTTTCAATGTCCCTGTCAAGGTCATTTGTATAAATGAGGACGATCAGTGGTCCCAGCACCGATACCGCCTGCAATTCCTACCGGCTTCCAGTCTTTCATTTGCCACTTTCGTCAAATGCTTTTTGGAAATTTAAGTATATAATATCATAAGCCTTGTTATAGACATAACACTAGGTAGCAAAAGGTTTTTCAGGCATGACCTTCCCTTGCAAAAACCATGCTGGCTATCCCATAGGATGTTCTTGTCATTATCATAGGATAATTGAACATCACAGGAAGTGATGTTCAATTAATGCTGAGGGATTTCAGAGGAGAAATTAGGTTTATATTATTCAGTGTAACAATATCAATAGTAGTAGTGGCATAATAAAATGGAGCAATTTTGTAATAAATTCCTAACCTAAAGGGTTTCTTTTTTTTTTAGCAGATGACACATAGTTTTTTGGTTGTGCTCCCTGCTTGACTAAGGCTTCTGAGAGCCTGTAGTATGCTTTCAACATTTTACAGTCCGAAGCATATCAGCTGAATCTTGTGCAGGACCCAGATACAACTAAACAGATGATACGGTACGAAAAATCTGCATCTTTAGATCACTTCACAGTAACACGATAAGGCAAATGTGTTTTATGGCAAGCGTGAGATTTTGTGGTGAGCATTTTGGTGCAAAATGGCTGCCGTGCATCACCCTGGTGGGTGCTACACATTGGTGGTAGGTGAGATGAGTTCCCCTTCATCACTGTAAAGCAATTTGGGTGTTCAGAAAAGTGCTATATAAATGCAATGATGCATTCATTCATGTTGATTTTGGTTTACTTTAATTTTTTCGCATCCTTATGTGTTTTTACATTTTTGAGCGAAATATATTTTTCATATTAAATGCCTTCAAACTCAAACTGAAGATCTTTAACTTGGTTTTCATCAACCTTCATTGAAGAATCATATATTAAAGTGACTTCTAGTTCTAGACACAGGATATAGGGTTGAAATTAGGGTTAGGGTTAGGAATGCTTAGGTTGAGGCAGCATTAGGGGTCTGTTAAGGAGCTTGGGAAATGCTTAGGGCAAGAGGTACTGTATACTGAGACTCACTGTATTTTTCAGGCAGATATATCATCACATTAAATGGCTGTCATGCTTACTAGGTCAACTGTGGGAGGGGGGGGGCAACAAAAAACCAATCACCGATTGATCAATCAACCAATCGATCAATCAATCAATCAATCGGTAAATCAATCAAATTTTAATTTTAAGGCACATTTTTCAGCATGTTTGTCACAATACTATTCATGGCATGCCCTGGTCTAAACCCCTATAGAGTGTGCCAGGGGCAGCAGTGATAAGGCCTATGGGGGTTAAACCGGAGGAGGAGTCAGACTCAATAGGAGCCCGCCCCCCTCTGGCTGACCTAGGGCATGGGTTCACATAGATCACTAGTGTTACCTCACCAGTCCGGGACTGGTTGTAATGAAGCGTTCGGAGGTGAGGTTCCTGGGACCAGGTGGCAGTCCGGAGCAGGGGGGGGTCAGGCTCAGGGCCATACGCATAGATTTTTTGGGGGGAGAGACCGGGACACATGCCACCCACCTAATATTTTCGGATAGAATCGGCCTGCAGGCTAACGTGCTTGTGAGTTTTGACCCAAGCCTACACGCGAGTCGAGGCGGCCCAGCAGCGCGTCCCACCTGCCCTGAGTTTGACATGAAACCTACGCCCGTGCTGAGGAAACGCGGCAGGATTTAACACATCGCCCTTCGGCTTCCCAAAAATAAACTCAGCCAGCCACCACGCCGCTGCAGAGATGTCCTGTGGCCGACCTAACGCACACACGTTTTTTTGAGTTCCCCCTTCGACGGCGCTCGAAAAAAAATGAAGAGGTTTCACCGTGCAGGTGGAGGATTTTCAAATGAACTGATCATTATTTGCCTGTTTACATCCAATTCTGCAAAAGGATCTGTTTTTTTGCAAACCAGTGCACTAGATTACACGAACTACCAAATGTGGAAAAAAAAAATCCCTGAATTATATTTTGATACAGTTTTTCTTCAGAGAAGAGAATTCCTTTGAACCTACCTTCTTCTGAATGAAATTCGTGGGCGATCAGGATTCTAATTTTAGCACTTCTGGTTTCATGAAAGAGAAAAACAACTTAGGGGGTAAGGTTTCCTTTTGTTTTTGTGTTTTTAGCAAAGGTTAGGAACAAATTTCACTCTTTGAACCTGTGCATATCGAGAGCGATCATCTTGATGAATGCTTATGAATGAATTTCAAAAGAAACAATTGAAAAACACCCCCCCCCCCCCCACCCCCCAACACACACACACACACACACACACACACACACACACACACACACACACTTTTTATGATATTTAATTGGGTGTTAAAGATACTTAGCAAAGAAAATGATGTTCATATTTACTCACATTGTGTTGTCAGATGTTTATTAAAAGTTAGAAATTTCATAGACATGTTTGCCCTTGAAGCTAAAATTCCAGATAAAAAATGATTATTTCTAAGGATTGAAACTACCAGGACATATTCTACAAAAAACGAATTTGCAGAAATTATTGTGAAAATGAATAACCTGTTTTATCGTTCACTCTCAAGATTGAAATTTTAAATGACTCAAGGTGGTTTGGTTTCACTTGTTTCAGAATAAATATATAGGCTATGGCTAAACAGTTACATCTTCGTGTCAATTTTTTTTTATATCTTGGTCATTTTGACTCAGCATTTCTTTTCCACAATTAGTCATAACAGATCCCAAACCAATCGGCAGACTGCCTGTTTAACTGTCTGTCTCCAGCGTCGTCTTTCGCGGCAGACTTTCGCCACACCTGCGCGAACGCGGGACGGGCGTGGCAGCTGTGATTCTCATACCTGTCAGCCGACAGGAGAACGGCAATCTCGTATCCAGACCACGCTCGCCACCAGACTCCAGATATTGATATTCGCGCTGTGCTGCACATTCGCTGCCTCTCGCTGTCTCTTAACAGGTTCCGCGCACCACGCCCCTCGCCTTGAAGGCACGTTTAACCGTTCATTCCGGGGATGACACAGATGCGTGCCACGCCGCGGCCGGCTTCTCGCTGTCGCTTTCCAGACGGTTTTTTACTTCTGCAGCGCATCCTTCAGAGACGCTACTTAATCATACTGTTAAGTAAAGCTGTGCCACTTCATCATTCGTGTTTAAACATTTTTCTTACTGAAGAGAAATATAGGCTATATATATATATATTTCTCTTTGAAGTTTCAAATCGCCAGAATAGCCTACAGTGCAGTACATTACTTTCACTGAGCAGAGCGACGTAAAGGAGGCTCGTGCGTGCATTTGCCCGATTGCATTGAACAACAGCGTCAGACCGATCCCAGACCATTGTGTATATGCAACATCACTACATCCCAAATCCTAAATCCAGAATCCCAGCCTTGTCTCGGTGATTAAATGTTAAAATAATGTTTTAGGTAGGCTAGAGTCGGTATTGACTAAACGTAACGCATTATACATGTACCACGGTGAATAACCTTTTGTATACTGCTGCTACAGAAGTCATTTCATGTTTGTACACTCCCAATTTGACAACCTTCGTGGAAAATATTTTTTTTTTACTGTTTTTGAGTGAGGTAAATAAAAATATGAAGTAATTTTCGGATATAAGGCATTGTTTTTTATTTTAAAAAACCCCAAATAATTTAAGCATTCACCTGTCCTGGAAAGGTGGTATGTATACTGGGTCAATTTTAGCGAGAATCGTTTGCAAGGTGACCAAAAAAGTAATAACAATTAATAAAAACATGATGTTCCCATCTTTATAAGTGTAACAGCCGCTGAAATTATGCCACCTCCATAGTTTCTATAACAAACATCACGCTTTCTACTGTTATGTTATGTTTACAGAATGCCATCTGAAGGAGAAAACCAGGGGGCTGGTGGTACCCAAGGGGGTCATGAAGTGGGGCGCCAGATTTGAAGATTAGGGACACTAGAGGGTACTGAAATCCATCTACAAGTAGCGTCCCTTTGGGGAGACCGTAGGCAACCTACACGGGGTTTAATATTTGTTAAATAAATTAAGTGTACCCGTTAACACGTTTGACTTTTCATGTTAGCTCAGTGTTTAATGCTAAATGCCTTCAGCTAATTTGGATGCTCCAAGTGATCGATGAAAGAGCACACACCAGATTGTGCTGTGTAGTAGGCTATTTTCTTTGAAAAAAAAAAAAAAATCTCCTGGGTGTTAAGAAACAAACAAATTTGGACATCACTACAGCCCGTTCCATGTTAAGTTACGAAGCTGCTTGCGCATCGATGTTCAGACACACAGTCTTTCTTCACAAATAATAACCCATGCTTCATAATCTGATAATGCGGCTGGTCTCACATCACCATTGGAAATGTGCTTCCTTGATTAGCATTAGCATGTGCAGAATAAAAAAACCTCCATATGCACATGACAGGGCGTTTTCATTTACCGTTCCAATTATTCCACCCCTTTGTTACAATCATACCGACTGCTTGTACTTTGGTTTACATTGTATCCGACTCGATTGAGTTATGAATGTAATCGAAAAGGGTGATGACTACTGACACGACAAAGAAAAAATTTACTTCATAGTGCTAGGGTAAATATGAAGATACACCCCAAATGTTAGACGTACACCCCTATTTCTTAATACTGCTTTCTGTACAGAAAAACCTATCTGGAGCCACAACTGAAAATGATGTTAAATATTACTATAACATAAAAAATGGGGTGGAGGGGGGGGGGGGGGGGGGGGGGTGTTGGTGCACTGACCAAAAATAACTCAAATTCCCAGAATAAACAGTAATTTGGCGCATGCTGCTTCAGTGGTTTGCAGGGTAGAAGGGGGAAATTTAGACATGATCTGTGTTGTACCAGATAGGAAAGAAAAACAAATTCACTGTCAACAAACTTACACGACTCACAACACTTCATCAATGACGATCAGATTAACAGGCCACTCAAAACTCCTTTTCCATTCTCCATGTAAAATGATTTTCCTTTTAATTCTTTTTAAAAAAAAATCTCTGTCAGCAAGTTGCTCTCCTTGTCTGCTGTTATAATTTGACCTCTTTTTTTTTTTTTTTTTTTGTTTTTTTTGTTTTTTTAAAGACTTGCCTGAAACTTTCAAGTCATTTCAGAAAGAGCTAACACTCATAACTGGATGTGATTGGCCGGCTGTAAGAAGAATATGCAAAGTCCTGATGAGAAAAAGCACCAGCTTAACCGTGAGCAGCTCTTCTGCAAACCCATGGAGAACTGGTGGCAGGATTTTGGCAGCGCCAAACAAGGGGTAACCATGAGACAGTAACGTGGCCCGTCCAGGGCTGTGGCCCTGAATAACCGTAGACCCTGAGTAGACCCATGTGTGCCAGCAGCAGCCGGCTCTGACGGACAGCAGACGAGGGGAAGCACGGGGAAGCACGGGGAAGCGCGGGGAAGCACGGGGAAGCACGGGGAAGCACGGGGAAGCACGGGGAAGCATCCTCGGAGCGTCGGCGGAATCAAGGCAAACGTTATCGTTATCACCATGTCGACCCAAAGGAAACAGGAAGCGGGAAACGACGGAGCAGGGGTCTCGAACTGCCGCCGTGGCCGCAGGTTTCTGACGTGCTCCTGCACTTAAGTGCTTAATTAGAGTCTCTGATTGGCTAATGAGACTGCACGCCTTGTTTCCAAGGCCTAAACTGCTCCTGACAGAAAGGAAATAACAATAACCAGGAGTTTGAGATCCCTGAACTAAAAGAAAGACTAAAAGAAAATCAACTAAGAAAGTTCTATCATCCTTAAGACTACATGATCGACTAAAAGGAAATCTAACAAAAAGAAAAGTGCACTCATTTAAGGGTTTTTTTTTTTTTTTTCATTTGCGCGCATTAAGTGCGTGCAAAGCTTTCCACACATGCAGACAGACAAAAGCCTGGAGTAAGAGCAAAAACAAGGAAAAAAGGCTGGAGTGGTCAGTGAAATCAGGGCTAGGGAGGGGCATACAATCACATTCTAGAAGACTCCGTGCTTACCCAGCAGTTAGGGGAAGGCTCTTTCCTGTTTCAGTATGACAATGCTCCCAAGCGCACAGTGAGGTTGATATAGAAATGGTTTTGTCGAGAACAATGTGGAAGAACTTGACTGGCCTGAGCAGAGCCCTGACCTCAACCCCATCCAAAACCTTTGGGATCAATTGGAAAACCAACTGCGAGCCAGGCCTAGTCACCCAATCAGTGCTCAGACCTCACTAATGCTCTTCTGGCTGAATCCAACATCTAGTATAAAGTCTTCCCAGAAGAGTGGAGGTTATTATAGCAGCAAAGGGTGGACCAACTCCATATCATTGGCCATAATTATGGATGAGATGTTGGACGTCAGGTGTCCACATACTTTTTGGCCACATAGTGTATTTGCGTAACTGCAAGTGTTGTATACCGTGCAGGGCCAGGAAAAGTGCAGCACAGGAGAGAGACTGGTGATGCTCTCAGGTCAACTCAGATAATGGCAGTAAGGCAAAAACAAAACAACGGATCACCGGATCGACAGTCGCCAAGGCTCAGAGAGCCTGACAGTGATTGGTCTTCACTGGATCGACAGTCGCTAAGGTGCAGAGAGGTTCACCGTGATTGGCTCTTCACCGGACGGACAACCCATGACAAAACCTTTCCCAAAACCCAAGGCAGAGGGGTCCTGTCGAGAGGAGGCCTCTCTTTGTAAACAAAATGCGTGACAAACGATTCGACTCGGTCGATGGCATCAGCTGCT
The DNA here is from genome assembly GCF_013347855.1 of Anguilla anguilla. Classification (NCBI taxonomy): domain Eukaryota; kingdom Metazoa; phylum Chordata; class Actinopteri; order Anguilliformes; family Anguillidae; genus Anguilla; species Anguilla anguilla. The sequence goes on from NC_049204.1 coordinate 64,905,202, forward strand.
CAGCGGTACAGGAAAGGAAGCGGTGATTTTTACATTGTTTCCCCTCTGCGTCTGGATGAAAACACCAAGCTCACCTGTGACGAGACACTGTTCCATGTACACCGCCCCCTCCGCCCCCCACCCCCCACCCGCCACAAAACAAATAATACCGCAGCCGTGTGAAGTTCTCTTATTGCACCGAGGGTAGAGCGAGAGAGAGAGAGATAGAGAGAGGAAGAGAGAGAGAGAGAGAGAGAGAGAGACAGAGAGAGAGAGGCTGTAAGACAGACTGTGGGAAACACTGAAATGGTCCCCGGGTGCTGAGCAGATGTAGTGTTGGGCAGCAAAAAAGCTGAGAAAGGAGCCAGCAGCTGTCAGGTGGATTTCGGTAAAGATGAGTCAGCGATCCTTTGAGGCTGACATTTTAAGGCCCCCACGGCCTGCTGCTGGGAAGGAGGCCCTGCTTCTCTGTGAAGGTCAGGTCACAGTCTGGCAGAAATGGATCGTGGGTAATCACACAGACGGGCCTCGGCGTCCTGCAGATGATTGGCTCGGACCGATCCCAGTGCGCGCCGCGTGCGCTTGACACGGGTGACTAACGCTCAGCCTCGCTGCAGTGTCCAGTAGCCTTGCGAGGCAGCTAACGACATCCGTGCCCTGAACTAGAGCCTGTCTGGTTTCAAGTTCAGTCACTTCAAAAAGAGATCCAATCTGAGAGTCTGAAATATGCACTTTCATGAACATGGGAAAGTAACAAAACGTCCTTAAAAGGGCTGTTTTTTTATTGTGATGAAGAGCCCCAGGGAATCCTTCACAAATGCAAGTTGGGAACCCCTAAAAAAAAGCACATATGCTAACTCTGCACAGAGAACACTCTCCTTCATAGAGCCAAAATGGTGCCAAAATAGAGCCAAAATGGTGGGCCAGGTGAACCAGCCCTTGCAGGTAGTGACTGCTCCGGGCTGCGCTCCCTTGTGCAGAGCGCGGTAGAGACGCATACACAGCGGCGCAGGACGCAGGTGTTTCACACGCCAAGCCTCAAACGCGCTCCAGTTTCGCCACTTCCTCTTTCCTGTCTGCGCCCGTCTGGAGGGGTGGGGGGCGGCGGGCGGGGGTTTGTGGGCGAGCGAGGTGAAGGCGCTCGGCTATCGCTGGCTGGGATGGGAAAGAGGACCCGAGATTAACTTCTCCATTTCTGCCCCGTGGCCAGCGACAGTCGCCAAGGTACAGAGAGCCTCACCGTGATTGGTCTTCACCGGATCGACAGTCGCCAAGGCCAGAGAGCCTGCCCGTGATTGGTCTTCGCCGGATCGACAGGCGCTTAGGAATAGAGAGGTTCACTGTGATTGGCTCTTCAACGGATCGACAGTCATTTGTCAATGGTGCTCTCTTTGGGAATAAAACCTGCAACCTCTGCACACTGCCACCCAACAGCAGTTACGGTGTTTAACATTAAATCTACACTCCCACGCAGAAAGGTCCCCTGCTGAGACTCAAACCCACGACCTTCTTGCTGTATTTGTTCATGGCTGTTTCCTTATGCTAATCACATGAACAGGATTGCACATGAAATTTACAAACCACCAGCATTCATTATCTCATACACCTGGGATATGCACAAAAACAAAGGTCAGCACACGAGTCATGAATCCCATATTGGTTTTTCGTTGGAAAATTCTTAAGAACAAAAGTAAAAACAATTTAAGAAAAGTTTTGTGAATGAGACCCAATGTTTTGAATGAATACTTCACTGTAGTTTTATGTCAAAATGACTGATATTCTTACAATTTCCTGTGCATTTTCAAACTAAATTTAAAAAATAGTAATTTTTGTTTATTGCTTCCGATTAACAGCTACCTAATAATCAAAAGTACTTTCATAAAACATGGATGGATTCAAAGTTGAGTTTTTGTTATATTAAGAAGAGACAATGGAACATATTAATTCACAACGAAAGTGTTATTTTTATTATTTCATACTTAAAGACAGTAAAACAACGTAATTATCAATGTAGAGGCATATTTGGATGAAATGAGGCTCATAAAACTGATGAAAATCCTGACAATAACAGGATACACAAAAAAGCTTGAACTTTAAAGCTGTGTATTTTGTAAGGTCTGAACTGACCGACTTGAACTTTAGTTTTGCAGTTTTAAAGTGCAGGTGGTTTTATGTTTTTAAGAGTGACATTCAGAAAAAGAAATGAGAAAAACAGCAATTTAAGGATCCACTGCTCCACATACATATTTTCATTTAATTTCTTATGACAAAAAGACTCATATTAGTAGTCATATTCATACATTTTCCAATACATTAACCAGGTAATGCTTTGCAATGCAAAAACAGATTGAAATGTGTAATACATGAAAAAGAAAAGAAAATGACATGACAGTGATGTCAGCGCTGTACTTTATTCCTACAGCTTGCAGTAACAGTGCCTCTAAACCGAGGAAGGGAGATGTTGGCGATGTTGGCGATGTTGGCGGTGTACGGACACACTCAGCTCTTCCCTGGCAGGATGGCAGGAGCAGGAAGGGCGATGTGTCGGCCATGTTTTTGGCGGTGTACGGACACACTCATCTCTTCACGGGCAGGACGGAGGAGGGCTGGAAACAGGCCAGCTGCAGGTGCATGCTGCTCTTGAAGGTGTTCAGGAGCTCCTCCAGGAGCCTGCAACACAAGGAGGGGAAAAGGGAGGGGGGGGGGTCAGTGTAATATAACGGCTCCTTACACTCTGTAGTATAATAGTTTGATTCCCTGGCAAGCAAGGTACTTAATGCGAATTGCGTCGGCATACATACACCGATATAAATGGACACTGTAAGAATGTGGAGAAATGGAGGGGGGGGGGGGAGGGGAGGGGAAGTGGGGGAGGAAGGGGGGGAGGAGAGGTGGGGGGGGGGGGCTCACTTCTTATCCGCTCCGCTGTGAAGCTGAGGAAGGGCCTCCACAGCCTGCTTGAAGCTGGCGCTGAAACACAGGGCAAAGGGGCCAGCCTGTTACCACGGCGATGGATGCAACATTCACGGGGAGGCCGGCCTGTTACTGAGAAGAAGTGCACTGGCACCATCATCAACAAGTGTAATGGCCTTACGGTGATGTTCTGCCAGTGTAACAAAAAGTTGTGAAAGTGATTGCCAAATGCATGTAATGTAATGTAATGTAATGTAATGTAATGTAATGTAATGTTATGTTATGTTATGTTATGTTATGTTATGTTATGTTATGTTATGTTATGTTATGTTATGTTATGTTATGTTATGTTATGTTATGTTATGTTATGTTATGTTATGCAGTCCTCCAGCACAGCTCTTAGGTCACAGGTAAAGAAACGCATTCACTGCAATAAAGGGAATATTAATTTAAGATTAACTAAATTTTAAGTTACTACAGCAGGTGAACGGGGAGTTAAACTCCACCAATATAAACTGAGCCGCGATTAAAACGGACACATTGATAATGTGCAAATCTCAGCTCTGCTAATGGTTGCCAGGTGAACAGCGCAGAGCTGCACGGGCGGATAAACAAACAAGAACCCGAGAGCTCGGTTCGCACTCAGGAGGAGCCGCTTTTTTCGGTGGAGGACGAGTTTCGCTTCCCGTTGCCGAGGCCCCCAGGTAGCATGTGAGCGTGCTCGCAGACAGGGGAAGAGGTTAACCTCAGAGCGCAGGCTCCCCAAACGAGCGATCCCACCCAACACCCGACCCAACCTCGCCACAGCCGTGACGTCACACCGGCACAGACCGCCCTGCCGCGGCCCCCGTCCGTGCGTGCACCAGAGGCCTCAGCCAACAGGAAGCAGCGCCTCTCAGACGTCCCCTGCAGTGACTACCAGGGGACGCGCGCATAACATAATAAAGTGGGTGCAGAGAGTACTGATTAAAACCTGCCCCCCCCACCCCCCCTCCCCTCTCCTCCCCTCCCCTCCAGGGTGGCCTCAGTTATAAATGAAAATAACGTGAAAGGGACGAGCAGTTGCTGCAGCTATTGACGCCTGAAGGAGCACGCCATAGCATGCTTCATGATTCAGAGTGATGTAGCATGCTTCATGTTTCAGAGTGATGTAGCATGCTTCATGTTTCTGAGTGACGTAGCATGTTTCCGAGAGATGTAGCATGTTACAGAGTGACGTAGCATGCTTCATGTTTCAGAGTGACGTTTCAGTGACGTAGCATGCTTCATGTTTCAGAGTGACGTAGCATGCTTCATGTTTCAGAGTGATGTAGCATGCTTCATGTTTCAGAGTGACGTAGCATGCTTCATGTTTCAGAGTGATGTAGCATGCTTCATGTTTCAGAGTGACATAGCATGCTTCATGTTTCAGAGTGATGTAGCATGCGTCATGTTTCAGAGTGACGTAGCATGCTTCATATTTCAGAGTGACGTAGCATGCTTCATGTTTCAGAGTGACGTAGCATGCTTCATGTTTCAGAGTGACATAGCATGCTTCATGTTTCAGAGTGATGTAGCATGCGTCATGTTTCAGAGTGACGTAGCATGCTTCATATTTCAGAGTGACGTAGCATGCTTCATGTTTCAGGGTGATGTAGCATGCTTCATGTTTCAGGGTGATGTAGCATGCTTCATATTTCAGAGTGATGTAGCACACTTCATGTTTCAGAGTGACGTAGCATGCTTCATATTTCAGAGTGATGTAGCACACTTCATGTTTCAGAGTGACGTAGCATGCTTCATGTTTCAGAGTGACGTTTCAGTGACGTAGCATGCTTCATGTTTCGGAGCGACACGCTGAGCCCTTACTTGCTCTCGGCTGTCAGGTATGAGGCTATGGCATCTCTGAGAGCGCAGATCTCCAGCCGTGCCTGAAGAGAGAGAGAGAGAGAGAGAGAGAGAGAGAGAGAAGGATGGAGTGAGACAGAGAGGTAGGGGGGAGATGGAGAGAGGGAGGGAAGAGGGAGAGAGAGAGAGGGATGGAGTGAGACAGAGAGGTAGGGGGGAGATGGAGAGAGGGAGGGAAGAGGGAGAGGGAGAGAGAGAGAGAGAGAGAGAGAGGGGGAGTAATTCATAAAAGAGAAATGAGAGAAGAAAAGAGAACAAACTGGGCTGCAACACAACTGGTTATAGCAGCCAATGTTTTTTCTTTTGTTTTTTTGAGTCCACACAAAGCACTTGTCTCTGAATAAACAGTGTAGTCGGTTTGGTTTATTTGGCAGTGAAGCGCAAAGACAGAACTCATTTGTGATGGCTCGTGTTGTTATAACAAAGCACAATTCATCAAAAAATTCAATAATTCCATTTCTTAGGTGCTGACTGTCACATTACAGATAAGGACCTATGGTGTTACAATCATTATGCATTAGGTGTTATCTGCAGTTCTAATGCAGTTCATTCCTTTAAAAAGTTTGTTCTTTGGAAAGAGTCAAACTCACACCCTGACTGCTGCGAAAGAGTGAGTATTCTTATGAACGTGCTCTTTTGAAAGCTGACACCTCAGGGTGACATGACAATGCCAGACACAAATTCCCCCCTGAGGTTCTGCTGAACTTACTCATCTGCTGAGCGCCTGGGAAACTGAACCTCACACACTGAACTGCCCTCACAGCAGCAGCCAATCAGAGGCCTTCATGGAGGTCTTATAGTAGCAGTGCCCCTGAACAAGCAACCGTGTGTGTGTGCGTGTGTGTGTGCGCATGCGAGTGTGTGTGCGTGTGTGTGTGTGCGTCTGTGTGTGTGCGCATGCGAGTGTGTGTGTGTGTGTGTGTGCGTGTGTGCGTGTGCGTGTGCGTGTGTGTGTGCGTGTGCGTCTGTGCGCATGCGAGTGTGTGTGTGTGTGTGTGTGTGTGTGCGTGTGCGTCTGTGCGCATGCGAGTGTGTGTGTGTGCGTGTGTGCGTGTGCGTGTGCGTGTGTGTGCGTCTGTGCGCATGCGAGTGTGTGTGTGTGTGCGCGTGTGTGTTTGTGTACATGGAATGTGTGTCTGTGTGTGTGTGTGCGTGCACGTGTATGTATGTGTGTGTGTGTGCGCGGGCGTGTGTCTGTCTGTCTGTGTGTGCATGCGTGCGTGTGTATGTATCTGTGTGTGTGTATGCGCGCGCGTGTGTGTCTGTGTGTGCGTGCGTATGTATGTATGTGTGTGTGTGTATGCGCGCGCGTGTGTGCGTGCGTGCGTGCGTGTGTGTGTGTGTGTGTGTCGGTGTGCGTGCGCGAGTGTGTGCGTGTGTGTGTGTGTGTGTGTTCACCTGCAGTGCTCCGTTCTTGCTGAAAGAGGACACACACTGCATGAGGCGGCTCATCTCCTCGGCGACGGACTCCACGATGCGGGACAGGACACGTGACACCAGCTCTTTGGACACAGTGAAGACCTGCGGGGGGGGGGGGGGGGGGGGAGTCTCTTCAGCACGGGCCCATTTAAGGACTAATTAAGCCCCCCCTCACACACTGCTCCACACAGACATCCTGTAACACGGAACCCAGACTGATCCCACTCTCCATTTCACCACCTCGACAAGTCACACTCAACTTTCACCTCAGACAAGCAACCAACCGAGAGTTTTATAAAATGCACTTCAACGTTTCAACCACTCAAGCACAATGAAAGTGAAATTTCCATTCGTCACTTTCAGTTATTATTCAAGCAATCTGGCAGAATGTGAAGACACCGCAGAACATCTTACCTCCGCGTGAACTGTGATGATGTTCACCAAAGCTTCCTTCAGATAGTTTCTTACCCCTGCACAAAATTCACATCGTTCAGGAAGTTTTCTTCACATCCACAAAATTAACATGTTAAAAAAACACCAGTTTTGTATTGGGAATGACAACAGATATTTTAAAAAAAATACATTATTATAGCAGCAACACCAGTAACCAAATTAAAAACAGTAAATAAATAACTAACATACGTCAGTGTGCTGCTGCTTTTCGGGACACCATTGGGAGAACAATGGAAGTAAAAGTCAGAGAAAACAAAGCAACGAAAACCGGCAGCGTTTCAAAGATTAAACCTGAAAAGATGAAACCGGTTTCGAACCTTCGGTTCTCATTTCAGGCATAAACCAGAGGAAGCAGGGAGTTACGGGCCTCCTTCCCCGCGGGGCGGTCGAGCGGCCATCTTGTGCTTCTACAGACCGAACCGAACGAGCAGCGAGCGCGCAAACGAGCTGCGGATGTGTTTACCAGCGGCCAAGGAGCGCAGAGCGCTCGACCGCTGTACTGTAAGCAAACCAAAATATATATAAACATAAATTTATATACACTATATACTAAATATAAATAGGGAAACTGCCAGAGCAGTGACCCTTATTCGTAAAATAAGAGCGTGATCTGTTACACAGCGGTGTTTGGGGACTGCGCGGTACATAAACGCGATCTAGCAACAGGCACGGACGTGTTTAATCTGCCATAGGAAGATAGGCCAATTTGCGATAATAATGATTCAAATTTTAAAATTTAATAGCCGCTGCAAATGGACAGTGCCTGGCGGCGCTCTGTCTAGTCCAGTTTTTACCTGTGTACCTGGTGATCGCTCGTCTAGACCAGGGGAGGGGGCAACTCGGACCCTGGAGGGCCAGTGTGTGGGCAGGTTTTTTTCTGCACATATTACCCTGGATAAATGAGCTAACTGGCTGTACACACACACAGGCTCACTCTGAGATTAGATCACAGAAAGTTTTTATATAGGTACACAAGAACAGAATTTGCCTGTCAGTCATGCGTATCACGCTGAGAAATGCAGCCAAAAAGCCAGATGACGTAAAAAAAAAAAAAATCAGGGTTAATTAAATAATTAAGGCCAGAGGTTCACATGAAAACCAGGAACAGATACGGGCCCCTTGTTTCCGATCGCTAGATAGAGATGAGCCAAACATGTTCCTAAGGGGAGGGGCCATTATCTCTCCGCCCGTCCCAAAGCAGTGATTGACAGGTGAAATGACAAGCGCTCTAGACAGAGATGAGCCAAACATGTTCCAAAGGGGAGGGGCCATTATCTCTCTGCCCGTCCCAAAGCAGTGACTGACAGGTGAAATGACAAGCGCTCTAGACAGAGATGAAGCAAACAGGTTCTAAGGGGGCGGGGCCATCATCAATGCATCCGCCCCAGAGGAGTGACTGACAGTCTTAACAACAAGCGGAAGGCATGTTGAAATTGAACAAATTCCAAAACTAAGAGTAAAGCTCAACGCAGTGTTCTTTTTTTAAATTTATTTTTTTAAGTGTTAGTGCAAATGCAACATGCACTGTGTGATTTTTATAAACTATTATGCGATTTCAAAAAAATGCCTGACAGGTGATTAGAGAGAAGGGACCAAAAAAAACAAAACAAAACAAAAAAAAAAAGACCAACGAAAGTCACCACAATTTCAATCGGCTTCCTGTAGCAAAACCCTAAATGGTGAAAGTCTCATATCCTTGTGCTGGTGGTTGATCTGGTCAAATGTTCCTCTTTCTTAATACGTAATACAGACCGTGTAACTGAGCAGCAACTACAAGGAACTTCTCGGCAAACACGACCCAGACCTCAGTGAGATCTAACCATAACAACTGGAAAAAAAAAAAAAAGAAAAAAAAAAATACACCAACTGTATGTATGCGACAACTTTCAGGCCTTTTATATTAATAATCTAGAGCTTTCTTATTCATTCTAAAAAAAAAAAACAACAACAAAAATCCAATCATAAGTATGGTTAAATACACATAGATATTCACAGTGTATATGCATACACTATGAAACTTAAAATAAATCAGTTCGTCAACAATGGACCCACCCAACCAATTGCTCAAGGAAATAAGAATAATATATGTGAAATATATTTCCTTATGTTTTCTACACATATATACGGGGAATCGAACCGGCGACTTTTAGGTTACAAGACCAACTCCTGAGCCATTATACTGCACAGCAGCCCACTGTCAGAATGATGGTCGTTGGACTTAGCTGGCACGTGTACTCTGCTCTTTCCACACTCCGTCCCAGTTAATTTGGGTTCTGCACCCTCACCCCCCCCCCCCCCACCCCCACTCCCACCCCCACCCCCAACACCCTCTCACTGGAGCAGGAGTCTCCTCTTCTTTTAAAAAAAAAAAAAAGCGACTCATTTCTCGGCTCGGACCCGCCGCACGGCAGCAGCTGCAGAGCAGAAGCTACAGCGCGCCTGCGTTGAGGGAAGCGGCTCCCAAAATAGCGCAGAGAGGCCGGAGGCGGGAGGAGGGGGAGGTCCCGCTCGCGACCGTCCAGAGCGCCGCACCCCTGCAGCCCCACACCTAAGTTCCCTTAAGCAACTCGACCGCACGCAGTTTCACCTTCGCCGTGAGGAGAAGTTACGTGCCTGTTGCACAATCCGATACTGAAGAGCTTTACCTCGGGGCACTGTGCTCCTCTCTCTCTCTCTCTCTCTCTCTCTCTCTCTCTCCCTCCCTCCCTCTCTCTCCCTCCCTCCCTCCCTCCCTCCTCCTCCTCCTCCTCCCCTCCACACCCGTTCTGCTGTTAGAACTTCACTGCAAAACCAGGGGACACAGAAACCAGAGAGACTCCATCAATGAAATATCACAGCCATGTAATCTTTTTATTTTTTTTTTTTTTTTTTTTTTTACAACTCTCAAAACAAATGTGTGATTGTCTAGTTAAGGACGACACGTTCTGTGTTACTTTCAACTCCATCTGTTAAAATGCCGCCCTTTGTAACACATAAATCGTACATTTGTAAGACACAAGTAACTCTGACACCAAATTTGTTGAAAGTAGCAAAAGTAGCAAAACAAGAAGGAATACAAAAATCACCTATAAAGTATTCTCTGAACGTTAAAAAAAGCATATTTACACTGAAGGAAGGAGAGGCTTTATATACAGAATGGGAGGAACCACCACTAAAAACGATTGACGGACTCAATCGCAGCGCTTTGCTGTGGAGAACTCTTCACGCGAGACGGAGATTGACAGACAGCGGTAACGGTACGTCCAGTTACCACGGTGCTGACGAAGCCTCGAATTTCCTACCATTGCAAATTCAGCGGACAAGAAAAAAGATGACGCGCGAATCTGAAAGCATTCTGGCAGACGCGTCCTGAAACGCGCAGGGCATCGCCAGACACGCCCCCCAGTGACCTCCGCTCTCAGAATCTGCGGTACTGCAACGGGAAAATTAGCGCCCAAGCAAACATAAAACTACGACACATTTTTATTATTTCTTTTTACTGTAAAAGGGGGCCGCTGTTTACAGAACACTGACACAAGTCAGACGCGCTCGTCCGCGTCGCCGAAGGCACTGCAGATTGCATCAGTGCCACTTACTCACATCCTCTTAGGCCTAATAAAGTCCACCGTTTCCCAGTAAGCCAGCTAATATAGCACCGCAAAACACACGGCTAACAAGAAGTGAGGAGGACCAGCGTTTGCATTCACCTGCAGTTTCTCTGCAGGCCAAAGGGGCTCGCGTCTGGAAGAGTTGAGTCTCGTCAAGTCTTGACTAGAACTGATCTGGAATTATCTGGAACTGATTAGCCAGATCTAGTCTGCTGTAGCCGTATGATGAACAGCTGCTAATGCAAACCAAAGTTTAAATCAGTCAGTGAATGTAATTATGAATCACCTAAGT
>NC_049204.1:64920731-64928231 GCF_013347855.1 Anguilla anguilla
GAAGATCTCAGTCAAACAGGTGGGTATCCATGTATAACCACATCTCCCCCATTCAGAACAACATTACACTGAAACTGTGCTTCATTAAACAAGCCTAAAAAGACATTCGTTATGTTACACCTATATTTTTTTGTGTTTTCTCAATTAGAAAATTTCTTGGTTCATTCAAACGAATTAGAAAAATTTTAGGTTTATCAAATGAATTTTTCTTTTTTTCAGTGAACCATCCAACGTAGCATTTGCTTGGAACGTCGAGCAAGGCTGAAAACCGGCTCAAGCCAGCTCCATACCTGTAGGGGGCGAGCAGTCCCTCCAGTCGAAATATCCCGCGTAGACGCCGGGCTCCAGTGACCCGACGATGGGGTCGGCCTTCTTCTCGATGTACGTCTCGAAGAGCCGCTCGTCCAGCTCCCTCACCGCCTCGATGCTGACCTGCGTAACCACGGCAACGGCATCCCATCATTACCGCGGCCGCCCGCCACCTTCTCACGCCTCTCCATCACTGCTGAGTTTAGCACGCCATCACTGCAGGCATAGGACCTTATAACACCTGACATAAGGTTATGAAGCATCATAAGCATTCTGACACTAACGCCATGTCACATGCCCAATGGAAGGGATTTGCTGTAACCTGACTGGTTTTCTCGTATGTTTAAGGCCAGGGTTATGATTCACTACGCAGCACTATGACTGCAGCAGTATTACGAATGAAAAATGAATATTGAATGCTGCATTATTTTTGTCCCGTGTCTACCATTTAAGTAGCAAGTGTGGGCTTGGTTAGTACTTGGATGGGAGATCACCAGGGAATACTGAGTTGCTGTTAGAAGTGGTGTTGGCGGGCCAGCAGGGGGCAATCTTCCCTCTGGTCAAATAAACCCCAATGCCCCAGTGCAGTGACGGGGACACTGTGCTGTAGGAGATGCTGTCTTTCGGATGAGACGTTAAAGATCCCATGGCACTATTCGCAAAGAGTAGGGGGTTCCTCGGTGTCTTGGCTAAATCCCAGATCTGGCTCTCACAAACTTCCCACCTAATCATCCCCTGATTTAATTGGCTAAAAAATCTCTCCCTTTCTACCTTCGCTAATGTGTGGTGAGCGTTCTGGCGCAAAATGGCTGCCGTGCATCACCCAGGTGGGTGCTACACATTGGTGGTGGGTGACGTGAGTCCCCACACATCACTGTAAAGCACTTTCAGCGTTTGGAAAAGTGCTATATGAATGCAATGATTCATTTATTCATACATTGCTAAATGAAATGTGTCACAAGAAATGTGACGCATGAAAATATAACCTAAAACCATACAACTGATTATCGGGGTTCCGACAATAATATTCATAATAAACAGCAGGAACCTTTTAAGGAATTATTCTTGTTGCTCTGAACCAAAACCAGTGTGCTGCTAACTGAGATCTGAATCCAGAGGATATAATGTGATATGTATGTTTGTCATGACTGTTTGATGTGTTTTGTACGTCTATGATAAGTGTCATATGTGTACCTGTATGTTTAATCTGTGTGTAATCTCTTGAACGGAACTGCCTAAGGATGCAAAATGAATTTCAGTGCAAACTGACAATAAAGTTGTATCGTATCGTATCGTGAATGTTTCAAACAGTAACCGTTAAAGTCAGAGATCATTTATTACGATATGATCATATAAAATAGTTTTTATTTTAGATGCTGCAGCACTGCCATGGTGCACATAAGCCTTCATGCGCAGCAGCGTGGCCAATCAGCACTTATTGGAATTGTATTATTTTTGGAACGTGCACGCACACACACACACACACACACAAACACATTCCCACTGGCATTGCAGTTGCAAGCAGGGGATTAAGAAAAAGTCTCGCAAGAAAACTTTCATAAATTCCACTGGAAGTTTTCTATCATGTCAAACAGAAACAAATAAAATCTACAAAAAAAAACACAGCGCCCTTCCAAGCGTGACTGGTGGGCCCCCTCTACCCCACGTGAGGAAGGTTCCAGAATGAGGAAAGGAAACCCCCCGTGTCCCCTCTGTGACTGGCGTGTGAAACCGTGAAGACCGAACACTTTTTAAGCGCGCAAAAAAAAAAGAAAGAAAGAAAGGCCTGCCTGTGGAGAAGAAAAACTCTTAAATCAAAACGGACAGAGTTCCCTTCAAACCCACGGAGTCGTTCTTATCCCTTTTTAAACGCACGCAAGTTCAACTAACTCCGAAAATGATCTCTCGCCTTCGTTTGTCCAAATAGTAGACGCTAGAGGGACATGTAGCAGTTACTGTATCACAACGGCTTGTACTCGAACGGGTGTAGACGAACCACTGTAGAAGCTTGTATTAAGAAAGCTGTACGAGAGTGCTGCACCTGTAGCCCTCTCTGCTCTGCACCTGTAGCTCTCTCTGCTCTATACCTGTAGTCCTCTCTGCTCTGCACCTGTAGCTCTCTCTGCTTTACACCTGTAGCCCTCTCTGCTCTGTACCTGTAGTCCTCCTGCTTTACACCTGTAGCCCTCTCTGCTTTGCACATGTAGCCCTCTCTGCTCTGTACCTGTACCCCTCTCTGCTCTGCACCTGTAGTCCTCTCTGCTTTGCACATGTAGCCCTCTCTGCTCTGTACCTGTACCCCTCTCTGCTCTGTACCTGTAGCCCTCTCTGCTCTGTACCTGTAGCCCTCTATGGTCTGTACCTGTAGTCCTCTCTGCTTTGCACCTGTAGTCCTCTCTGCTTTGCACCTGTAGCCCTCTCTGCTCTGCACCTGTAGCCCTCTCTGCTCTGTACCTGTAGCCCTCTCTGCTCTGTACCTGTAGCCCTCTATGGTCTGTACCTGTAGTCCTCTCTGCTTTGCACCTGTAGTCCTCTCTGCTTTGCACCTGTAGCCCTCTCTGCTCTGTACCTGTAGCCCTCTCTGCTCTGTACCTGTAGCCCTCCTGCTTTACACCTGTAGCCCTCTCTGCTCTGTACCTGTAGTCCTCTCTGCTTTACACCTGTAGCCCTCTCTGCTCTGTACCTGTAGCCCTCTCTGCTCTGCACCTGTAGCCCTCTCTGCTTTACACCTGTAGCCCTCTCTGCTCTGTACCTGTAGCCCTCTCTGCTTTACACCTGTAGCCCTCTCTGCTCTGTACCTGTAGTCCTCTCTGCTCTGTACCTGTAGCCCTCTCTGCTTGGCACCTGTAGCCCTCTCTGATTTGCACCTGTCTGAACAAAGTGGAAAAACTGCACGAGGACAAACGACTGCCTGCTCCCTCCCTCACAAAAACAAGGGCAAAAAAAAAAGACCACAAAAATCACAGGAAATTAGAAGGACAATCATCGTTCAAACGAGGATAAAAATGAATACTCCACATTTTCAGTCACAGGATTTTAACTTGTCAACGCGCAAAGAATCAGACTGCAGTTCAAAGGCATTATGGGCTGCAGGTGTCCAGTATGCCACGTATCACTGTGATTGGTCTTTACTGGAAGGACTGCCTTAGGTCCCGGCCGCTAACCGACCTATCATTACTCACAGTTACAATAATCTCAGTGAATGAGAGCACACGGAAAGCTTGTCTCTGTTTGAGCAAGTATGAGCTGTCTTTGGCATTTGCGGTGCCCTGAAGATAAAGATCTCAGTTCTTCTCATCACTTTGGTGAATAATCTCTCACTAAAAAAAAAAATAAAAACACACACACAGAAACACACCCACTGTTAAACCGTACAGTAGACTGACATTTTTACATCAGATCTACAACCGGTCAAGGCTGTACTGTAATGAAATCTGTGTGTGTGTGTGTGGGTGCGTGCTCTCAGATATAAACAATGTAAAAGCAATGACAAAGATTACAGGGGCTTGAGCAAAGACTTGTGGGTGATTTTTCTTTATAAGGGATTTCAGGTAAGCACATGCTGACAGATAACACTGACATCCCAAGAGTGGCTGTGTGTTGATCCCCATGGAACACACCACGCAGCGTTAATGCCACGTGCGATGCGTGTAAAAAAGGGAGAGGCAAGAGAGCAAGACAGGTGGAGAGAAGTAAGGTGGAGAGAGAAAGAGGGAAGAAGATAAGAGATGTGGGGAAGGGAGGGGAGGGCTGGAGAGAGACAGACGAGAGGAAGGGACAGGGGAAGGGGAGGAGGGAGAGAGCGAGGGAAAAGTGGGGAGGTGGAGGGATGGGGAAGGGAGAAGGAGTAGAGGAGAGGGGAGAAAGCGGGAAGGGTGATGAAGAAAGGAAGAATGGAGAGAGGAGGCAGGAAGGGTAGAGATATTCTCTTGAAGAACAGCAGAAAACAGGGTGGAGAAGGGGGGGGGGGCCTCACCCGGGTGATCTTCTCCGTCCCCAGGAAGCCGTGCTTCTCGAAGTGATCGGCCAGGTTGAGGAAGGTGTGCCTCTCCAGGTGCTGGCAGTTACTCAGGATGATCAGCAGACGCTGCTCCTGCAAGTGGGGGACGGACGGACGGACAGACAGACAGATGGAAAGACGGACAACCAATCAGACTTCCTTATAACAGCCATCTGCGCAGACTACAGCTCGGTTAGCAGCACACACAGGGGAGCCCGGGAGTGAAGCCTGTCTCAGGCTCAGCTAACAGGGTTTTATGTGTCAGACTTGGAGGCCGGGTGCTGGAACGGCTCAGCGTCTGACAGGAAAAGATGCTAATGGACAGAACTCCAGACCCACTGATGCTGACACAGCACACGCTTTTACGCTACGTTCCATAATCCAAGTACGAAAAGACGCTAACTGCCACATGGATCCCACAGAGAGCGCATGGATCCCGCAGGAAGCACATGGATCCCGCAGGAAGCGCATGGATCCCGCAGGAAGCGCATGGATCCCGCAGATAGCGCATGGATCCCGCAGGAAGCGCATGGATCCCGCAGAAAGCGCATGGATCCCGCAGAAAGCGCATGGATCCCGCAGGAAGCGCATGGATCCAGCAGAAAGCGCATGGATCCCGCAGAAAGCGCATGGATCCCGCAGGAAGCGCATGGATCCTGCAGAAAGTGCATGGATGCAGCAGACGGGGCACGCGCCCTGCTTAAAGGGCAGCGCACACACACACACACACAGTGCACACACGCAGGGGGAAAACGCACCAGCGTTTCCCACAGTGCAGGGCGAGCACGTCCTCCAGGGAGGACGGGGCCTGCGCTCAGCGCCACGCCGCGCCGCGCCACGCCCGTGTCGCAGAGTCGCCTGCCGCCGCGGCGGCCCGGGCGCGCGGGAGGCGGGACGGCGGGGCCGCTGATTCACCAACGTGTTTTTCCGCTCCGTTCGCGGCGTTGAGTAAGACCTTGCGCGCAGGGGGAAATCACTCGGTCTGTGTGCCGCGGGCAGGGAAAGCCCCTGCAGGAGCGCGAACGCACCTTCTGGTGCGATTACTATTTCTGCGATTATCTCTTTCAAACACCTCTCTCCGGCCCCACTTTACAAGAACGACGCACTCCTCCACACGACTCCCCTGCCCTGGATTTCCTTTCACATCGCCCGAAAACAGTTTGTAGGAAACAGACACCTCTACCTCCAGACTTACCAGGAACTGGTCGAGAGCCTGCTCTGTGGTCTCTCGCTGGTGGTTAGCCAGGGGCGTGAGAGAGCAAACACACCTGACAAAAACAGTCATTCTCTGGCAGCGGGACGCATTTTAAAAGTTTCTGGGCCGCACGTGGGACAGCTGAGAACTGGTCATGTGACTTGAAAGGTAGCGAGGGTTCCGTGCCCCGTGGGAGGCTGGTCTGCTCTGGCGAGAAACCGCCAAACCCAAAAATGCACAAGCCAGTAGCTATGTCATCCTGTACGCTTCTCATGTCAAACTGCTGAAGCTAAGCAGCCATACCGCCCTGTAGCCTTCTCATGGGGAACTGGTGAAGCTAAGCAGCCATACCACCCTGTACCCTTCTCACGGCTAACTGCTGAAGCTAAGCAGACATACCGCCCTGTACCCTTCTCATGTAAAACTGCTGACGCTAAGTAGCCATACCACCCTGTACCCTTCTCATGGCTAACTGCTGAAGCTAAGCAGCCATACCACCCTGTAGCCTTCTAATGGGGAACTGGTGAAGCTAAGCAGCCATACCACCCTGTACCCTTCTCATGGGGAACTGGTGAAGCTAAGCAGCCATACCTATACCCTTCTCATGTTAAACAGTCATGTTAATAACCTACCAGTGTTGGGCTAAAATCCTCTTGCACTCTGAAGTGGTCTGGAGAGGCAAGGTCCCCAGGCAGGCTGGAGAAAGAACAAAGGTCACTTTCTAAAATGCAAAAACTAAAATACAATGGGTACTAAAAAGAAACGAAACAAAGCAACAAAAAAAAAAAACACATCATTCATTTCCAATTGGCACTATTAGTAACACTCTGTCTATTCATTAGAGACTCAGATGCAGTAAAAATACCCCACTACCACACTCATTCCAGGGAAAGGGGGTGGCACTATTGCACAGAATGGAATGGCTAAGCAGCACAGGCAGGCTCAACCTTAAACAGGGAGGCACACAACTGAACAGCGTTTCAACTGCTTCAACTCTGAACGGCTGAGGAGTGAATTAGATATTTGTTTCCCCGCTTCAGAGAATTTTCCCATTTCCTAATGTACAAAATGTTACCTCTGTTATAAAAAATTAGCATCTTATCCATAACCTTAAGGACCATGTTTGGACATTCAACTGCCACCGTTTTATAATAATATACACACATATACATATACATGTACACCTTATATTCATGATGAAGAACTCAAATGTGATGACTGGTGTTTTACTGGAAAAAAAAAACAGAATGTTCAAAGAAAAAAAAAAAAAAAAACTGCCCTTTGTTACTCACTGTGAAGTGTCACCGGCCGCTTTGGTACTCAACTGCTCCAGGCCATTTATGAACCCCTGAAAATCAACAACAAAGAAGGGAGAAAGGTGAGACACGTGACACATTCTCTCCAAAACAACCTTTCTCCTCCCGAGTTAAAAAAAAAAAAAAAAAAAAAAAAATGGCTGAAGAAAAAAAAAACCCCTCGAGTCTCAGGAAAAAAAAAAAAAAAAAGGCTAACCAGACGTGCGTGTGGTTAAAATAACAGATAGAGCAGAGGCTATTTTAAACGCTCAAAGGGAAACATTTAAAGCATTACTGAAGTAGATAAAAGAAAATCAATATGCCACTGCCTTAGATAGAGCAAGAGAAAAAAAAACAGAAACCTTTTTAAACATTTGATACAGACATAAACAAGAGCCATCTACTTCCTGAAAGTCAACTGAGCAGGCCTAAAGTGGGGAAAAAAGGAGCAACCAGTCGACCCCGGGATAATTATTCTGTTTTTTCACCTTCATTATGCCCACGCAGAGTTCACAAGCTTTGTCCTGAACTCTCTCCAGCTGAAAGATCTGTGGAAGAAATTTAAAGATTCATTTTCAATATCCTGTACTGCTTGTGACTGTGCCCGCTCCCCTAACATCAACCTTAATTAATACACTGACATAAGTGATGAAACAGGAAGCGGGACGCACATTTGATCATATTGCGTTTATAGCAGACTA
>NC_049204.1:64933231-65028231 GCF_013347855.1 Anguilla anguilla
CAGGGCACGGGTATGAGCAGGGCACAGGTATGAGCAGAGCACAGGTATGAGCAGTGCACAGGTAAGAACAGGGCACAGGTATGAGCAGTGCACAGGTAAGAACAGGGCACAGGTATGAGCAGAGCACAGGTAAGAGCAGTGCACAGGTATGAGGAGTGCACAGGTATGAACAGTGCACAGGTATGAGGAGTGCACAGGTATGAACAGGGCACGGGTATGAGCAGGACACAGGTAAGAACAGGGCACAGGTATGAGCAGAGCACAGGTATGAGCAGTGCACAGGCAAGAACAGGGTACAGGTATGAGCAGTGCACAGGTAAGAACAGGGCACAGGTATGAGCAGAGCACAGGTAAGAGCAGTGCACAGGTATGAACAGGGCACGGGTATGAGCAGGGCACAGGTATGAGCAGAGCACAGGTAAGAGCAGTGCACAGGTATGAACAGTGCTCAGGTAAGAACAGGGCACAGGTATGAGCAGAGCACAGGTAAGAGCAGTGCACAGGTATGAGCAGGGCACAGGTACGAGCAGTGCACAGGTATGAACAGGGCACAGGTATGAGCAGTGCACAGGTATGAACAGGGCACAGGTATGAGCAGTGCACAGGTAAGACCAGTGCACAGGTATGAGCAGGGCACAGGTATGAGCAGTGCACAGGTATGAGCAGAGCACAGGTAAGAGCAGTGCACAGGTATGAGCAGGGCACAGGTACGAGCAGAGCACAGGTAAGAGCAGTGCACAGGTATGAGCAGAGCACAGGTATGAGCAGAGCACAGGTAAGAGCTCTGTTTAGCAGTGTGCACCTCCCTTGAAACCCACTCAATCCAGGATCCGCAAACAAGACAGGCGGCCATTTAAAAAAAAATCTTATCCATCACTCAAATCAGCACACAACTCCGGCTGCCATGGAGATAAACTCTTGTGGTCTAGAATTTAGCACTGTCACCCTAGAATTCTAGAATGCATCACTGTCAGGTTTGGAATGATGCTAGCCTGTCCCCTCTTCCACCACCGCGGTTCCAGCGTAAGAGTGAACTGCAGAGTTTCAAAGAAGGGGGGGAAACATCGCTCTTCTACAGTTGAGTCAGTCTTGCCTTCCCTGCACAAGATATATTCTTATCCCGGAGACTGCTGACAGAAAGCGCGACCTTCTGGGCCCTCGAACCTCACGCAGCACTTTCACACCACAGCCAAACTCCCAAGAGCGACTGCATCTACAGCGGCGGCGATGGCGGAATGCGGGCTGGGGAAGGTGCTGAACTCAGAGAGGCTAATGACGCCGCCCTGGCCTCACAGACACAGACACAGACACAGACACAGACACAGACAAACACACACACACAGACACAGACACAGACACAGACACAGACACAGACAAACACACACACACAGACACAGACACAGACACAGACACGCCCCTCTGGAAGAGCGGGTCGCAGCGTCCGCTCCCCAGGGGCTCAGCCAGCCGAGACGGAACTGACCTTGAAATCATTCTGCCTCTGCCGGGCGTTCTTCTTCGACTTCTCCACTTGACCGGATTTTTCACCCGTCTGTCATGACAAGAAACGCATGCACACGTGCACCCACACAAGCACACACGCACGCACAAGCACACACACACACACACGCACACACAGAAAACAGAATGTTATGATTCTGGAATTTTCCAGCACTGGAAATGGGAATTAAACACATTTATAAATGTACACAGTGCCTTTCCTGTAGTTGTGATATTTTATTGCATTCTAATACAACAAAATGCATTTTAATTCCATATGTTTTCCAGTGCATGACACTCATCCATTGGGGTTTGGGGCATGCTGTCCTGCTCTGGATGCAGACCCCAGGGTCTGTCCGTTAGGACAGCCTCTCCAGGACCCCACCCCGCCACCCCAAATTAAAACACGCGTGACTCTGACATGATAAGGGTTCCATCGGCCATGTCTCAGAGACCGACAGAATCACAAATCCTCAAGAAATACCCAACACATCCCACAAAAAAACACATTGTTTTGGGGCAAATTACTTGGCTGATTTAAAAAAAAATATATATAAAATTGATAACTTCTAACCTGAAGAACCAACAAAATGACAAAAAATAAAAATGTGGGGAAAAAAATTCTGAAACCGTACTGGAGCATCTTAAGCTGTACCACACTGCCATCTACTGGCTACAAAATGCATGGCACTCAGATTTATGTAGTGTGCTAGGCACAGTGCGGCCAGACTACTTCAGTATCTTCTGGTATTTAAAACACAACACAGATTAACACAAATGAAGAATACTTTCACACTTAAAGCTGAAATTTTACCTTGCGCTTTCCTTAAGTTTAGAACACCAACAGTGTCTACGCAAACAAACCTGTGTGCCTGTATTTCACACCGTTTTGTGGAAGAAGACTGAGCTTCATTCCAGCTTGCACAGCTAAGAGGTTTTACTGACTATATCTGAAACCAGAGATGCTAGATCAGCACGTCTCTGTATTATTTGATGTTAAAGTAAAGCAGAGAACAGTGACAACCGTTTCAGGAACACCAGACCAGAATGTGCATGGCAATGGAAGCACCTGAACTATCCATAGCAACCCCATGGATTGCTCAGGTGGTTGCTATACAGTAGATCGCTCAGGTGGTTGCTATGGATCACTGAGGTAGTCGGTACACATTCATGGTTCCTTATGATGAGTTTCCTTCTTCACTGTAAAGAGCTTTGAGTTCATAAAAAAAGGTACTAAAATAAAATGGAATCTGTTGTAATTAGACGATAGGCGCGCTAGGAGCCAGTACCTCGCTGAACAGGCTCCCGTTGACGTAGGAGATCCAGAGCTTCCAGAAGTTGGGCAGCTGGCTGACGACCACGTCGGTCAGGCTCTCCGCGAAGACGACCTGCTGGGGGCCCTTAAAGCGCCAGGCTGGGGGGGGGGGGGGGGGGGGGGGGGGGGGGCACGGAAAGGCACGGTCACAGAACCGCCAAAAACAGGCCAGGCTATCAACATGGCCGCTTACGAGGACAGCAGGCTGTACACGGATGGGTGGTCACGCTGTGGATGCGCCAAGTTAAAACTGCACCGGGTTACAAAACCGCATCCATTTAAGAGAAGGAGCGGCTTATAAAGACAGCAGGTTTTCAACAAGACGCTATCTTACATATTTACACAGGACCTGGGCAACATTACAGGAAGCACCAGTGAGTGTGAGTCAGTAACACTAGGGAGAGTAAGGAGGCTGTAACACTAGGGAGAGTAAGGAGGCTGTAACACTAGGGAGAGTAAGAGGCTGTAACACTAGGGAGAGTAAGAGGCTGTAACACTAGGGAGAGTAAGAGGCTGTAACACTAGGGAGAGTAAGAGGCTGTAACACTAGGGAGAGTAAGAGGCTGTAACACTAGGGAGAGTAAGAGGCTGTAACACTAGAGAGAGTAAGAGGCTGTAACACTAGGGAGAGTAAGAGGCTGTAACACTAGGGAGAGTAAGGAGGCTGTAACACTAGGGAGAGTAAGGAGGCTGTAACACTAGGGAGAGTAAGAGGCTGTAACACTAGGGAGAGTAAGAGGCTGTAACACTAGGGAGAGTAAGGAGGCTGTAACACTAGGGAGAGTAAGAGGCTGTAACACTAGGGAGAGTAAGAGGCTGTAACACTAGGGAGAGTAAGAGGCTGTAACACTAGGGAGAGTAAGGAGTTAGTAACACTAGGGAGAGTAAGAGGCTGTAACACTAGGGAGAGTAAGGAGTTAGTAACACTAGGGAGAGTAAGGAGGCTGTAACACTAGGGAGAGTAAGAGGCTGTAACACTAGGGAGAGTAAGGAGTTAGTAACACTAGGGAGAGTAAGGAGGCTGTAACACTAGGGAGTGTAAGGAGTTAGTAACACTAGGGAGAGTAATGCAGAGGCTCTCTCCGTTACTCACAGGCGTCCGCGGGGGTCTGGAAGCTGCTCCCTCGCTTCAGCGACGCTGTCTGGCTGAGACGAGTCACTGCAGAGGGACGCAGGTCACCCTCCACATCCAACCCTGAGAGAGAGACATAGAGACGGAGTGAGAGAGAGAGAGAGGCGGGGGAGAGGGGGGGGAGAGGCAGAGGGGGAGAAGGAGAGAGAGAGGGGGGGAGAGGCAGAGGGGGAGAAAGAGAGAGAGAGGGGGGGAGAGGCAGAGGGGGAGACAGAGAGAGAGAGGGGGGGAGAGGCAGAGGGGGAGAAAGAGAGAGAGAGAGAGAGAGAGGGGAGAGGCAGAGGGGGAGAGAGAGAGAGATAGAGAATGGGGAGAGGCAGAGGGGGAGAGAGAGAGGGGGGGAGAGGCAGAGGGGGAGAGAGAGGGGGAGGGGGGAGGGGGGAGGGAGTGAGAGAGAGGGAGAGGGAGAAAGACAGAGAGAGAGAGACATCGGGTGAGAGGGGGAGAAAGGGAGGAGGGAGAGAGACATAGACAGAGAGAGAGAGATAGAGAGTGAGACATACAGAGATACAGAGAGATAGAGAGAGAGAGTGGGGTGGAAGAAAGAGAGGGGGGAGAAAGAGACATAGAAAGAGAAAGAGAAAAAGAACATCACACGTACTGCGGTTTTTTGTGAAATGCACTGAAATGAAAAAGCTAACTCTCCAGAGATTAATTATCAGTTACTTCCTTTCCAGGACAACTATATTGCACTTGCAAAAGATGCCTATCTTCTGTATATGTGCACAGGATAAACCATACTGACCATCATTAAGTGTCCTTTCATCTTATTATTATTTCCCCCAAATATATAACCTGTGCAGGAGTACTTACAGGAGCCCTCTGTAAAATTGCCAGTCCCATTTATTTGTGCTTGAAATTGGCTTCAAGCGCTCTGCAGAAAGGTCCTTGCATATTTGGAGAGTTACGCCCAGGCAAAGTGCTCGGTGCGGAGGACCCAAGGACGCGCCTGGCAGAAGGGCTTTTCTGAGGGCAATCAAAACACGATCGGTACTGCACGCGTAACCAAACTCCGCTCTGCATGCGTAACCAAACTCCGCTCTGAACCCGAAAAAAAACACACCCTGGAACACCTCTTCATTATCCCCCATTGTGCAGCTGTCCAATCACAGCGCAAACACACACACAGAGCCATAGGGCTGCGTGTGAGACCCAGGCCTGCTCAATGCACTGGGCAGATATGAGGTAAAACCAGAGAGAGGGGCACACTCCGCTCATGGACCAGCTTGCTCATAAACCTTCAAGCCCTGCGGCCAACTCCGAAATTCCTCCATAATCTCCGCTGGTTCTTAAAGCAAATAAATTTAGAACGGCATGTCCGACTTCATCCATCTATATCTCTCTCTCTCTCTCTCTCTCTCTCTCTCTCTCTTTAAGGCATTTCTTTTTCACCTGCTAATTGCCCGCGTTTGAAAGAATGCCCCGTGGTTGGAGCCGGTCCGGGGGGAAGGCGAAGGGGCTTTCCAAACGGACCGTCTGCCGGGCCTGTCGGGAGTCCCAGGGAGCAGCCCGCACATCTGGGTGCGATTACTCTGGCCTGGCCAGGCACGGCTCCTCCAGGAGATAGCGCTGAAGGATCACTAACAGGGGCAGAGCAGCCTGCCTCTACCGAGGGGCCTGAGAATGGCCTGCTGTCTACTTCCTGGGACACGGATAGCTCACAGCTAAAGCAGCAGAATAAGGGGTAACAGCGGTACCTTAGAAGCAGGGGGTGAATGTGAGAAGGTGAGGCTGTTGAGGATGTCAAAGGGAAGCGGTTTCTGAGTTCAAATCCAGAATCCATTTCTCGGAAAAAAGATATTCCTGATTGCCTGATTTCTGAAGTGGCAAGAAATAAACGAGGGGACACGAGAGGAAAAAGAATCCCTTGTGACTTCTGAAGAGCAGGATTTTTTTTTTTTTGGGAACGTCAGTGTTCTAGAACTCCGCTGCCTTCAGTCACCAGCAGTGATTGTGACATCAGCATTAGAATGTTCAGATATGGACATTCTAATCACATATTTGTGATCTCACCCCTTAAAGGGTTAATACAAAATATTCTCGCAAAGCTTAAATATGACAA
This sequence comes from Anguilla anguilla, assembly GCF_013347855.1. Lineage (NCBI taxonomy): Eukaryota > Metazoa > Chordata > Actinopteri > Anguilliformes > Anguillidae > Anguilla > Anguilla anguilla. Next base: position 64,939,238 of record NC_049204.1, read on the forward strand.
AACCAAAAATAATATGTGACAAAAAAAGTGCTCATGTATACAGGTGGTAGTATAGGATATTACATCGCTATTGTGTATATTAGCACCATTTCACTGCTGCTCCTTGGTACTAGCCAGGCTGATCTGAGCCGTAATGGAGGGCTGATCTGAGCCGTAATGGAGGGCTGATCTGAGCCGTAATGGTGGGCTGATCTGAGCCGTAATGGAGGGCTGATCTGAGCCGTAATGGGGGGCTGATCTGAGCCGTAATGGAGGGCTGATCTGAGCCGTAATGGGGGGCTGATCTGAGCCGTAATGGAGGGCTGATCTGAGCCGTAATGGAGGGCTGATCTGAGCCGTAATGGAGGGCTGATCTGAGCCGTAATGGAGGGCTGATCTGAGCCGTAATGGAGGGCTGATCTGAGCCGTAATGGAGGGCTGATCTGAGCTGTAATGGGGGCTGATCTGAGCCGTAATGGGGGCTGATCTGAGCCATAATGGGGGCTGATCTGAGCCATAATGGCAGGCTGATCTGAGCCGTAATGGGGGCTGATCTGAGCCGTAATGGAGGGCTGATCTGAGCCATAATGGGGGCTGATCTGAGCCATAATGGCGGGCTGATGGAGGAGAACGGCGTGGCAGAGAGTTAAAGAGCAGAAAAACGGGGAAAAGATCACAGACGTGGCGAACGCAGCCCGCTCCGCCCGGCCGGCATACCACAGATGTTTAAACAGATGCCGGTTGCCCCTGGAGATTGCGCTCCCCGTGTTTTTTTCGCCCGATGGCCGATGTGAGCGGGTGTGTTCATGTGCGATGTGCGCGGGGCTCGCGATTCAGCGCCCCCCCCTCCCCCCGCCCCCCCGCCTGTTTTCCCCTTTTTATAGAGATGGGAGCCGATGTTGATCCAGGTGTCGGGGGAACGGTTTCCCATGGTGCACCCTGTGTGGGATTCTGCGTTTAAGACTGTGTGTGTGTGTGTGTGTGTAAGACTACGTATGTGTGCATGCGTGTAACATGCGCAAGAGAGTCTTTTTTTATCTATGTATAGGATAATGTCATGTATAGGATAATGTCTGTGTGTGTACATGAGTGTGTTTGAATTGATGCATGTGAGTGAATGTATGTCTTGGTGCCGGTGTGAGTGTGTGTGTTCACAGAACATGTGCATTCGTATGTGTGCTGGAGAGAGAGAGTGCGTTTCTTGTGCCTGCAACCAAACGGATGAATGCATGTGCATGCACGCATATGTAAGTTTGCACAGCTATATGTGTGCGTATGTGTGTGAGTATCTGTGTGTGCGTGTGAGCACTGTGTGTGTGTGCGTGAGCGCTATGTGTGTGTGTGTGTATGCGTGTGAGCATGCGTGTGAGTATATGTGCGTGCATGTGAGCGCTGTGTGTGTATGCGTGTGAGAGTATATGTGTGTGCGTGTGAGCGTTGTGTGTGTGTGTGTGTGCAGGTTAACACACACACTCTCCATGTTGAGGCTGATGCAGGGCACACTTCCTCTCTCAGCCTGAGACACCTTTGAGCAGAGCTTCCTGCACACAGCAGGGCCCAGAGTCTGGCCACCCACAGGCTGCAGTCAGACCAAGCGCCCCCCCCCCCCCCTCAGAAAACAAGCCCACAGCCCCCCCCCTCCACCCTAAATCTCCTGCAGTGTGGACAGAGCACTGCTGCCAGGGGGAGGGGGGGGAGGGTTGTCTAACAGGTGTAGCGCACAGCCTCTACCTGATGCTCCACTGTGGAGCTGACACAGACCTAGAACCCACAGGGACACGATGCCAGTCATTTGGGGAGAACTCATAACAGCCCCCCCCCCCCCCCCCCCCCACCCCCCGAGAAATGACTGGCTCTGGTGCAAAGTGCATCTTTATGGTATCTTGCAAATTCCCCCCCCCCCTATGCGTGGTCTCACCATCGCTATCAGTAACGTCACTAGACATTCGATCTACTGCACTTTGTCTACGTGTGAATCACGGTTGAGTGATTCTTTCTAACGTTTACACTTAGAGCTGCAACTACTAAGCTACACCGTAGTTTTATTTGAATAAACCACTCGCTCTCTGTATCGAGAATGTCTGGGGTCAAAAATAAAGCAGTAGTGTACGGCATAGATAGGAGGGTGTTCATGGAAAAGGGAAGCGAGCCTCACTCTGAAAGCGGCTCGGTGATGCAGGCCAGGTACTTCAAGTTTCATTTCACGAACTGGTTAGCCGCCGGAGGACGAGATTGGAAATGACCAAAATGCACAAGTACAGTTTAAAGGCAACTCCCGCTTTGCATTGGCTGCATGCTAGTGCTCAACCTTGAGCTGTCCTTGAGCTGTGTTAGTCCACCAGCAGCTCAGGGCCAGCACAGCGGTGGAGATTATTAATCGTGCTGTACGTGGAGAGGACGACTGTGCAAACCGACAGGCCAGGAACATTATAACCGCCTGAATACGGGCACCCGTTCATCTGAGAGCGGCTAGAGAGGCCGGGGGGGGGCGGGGGGGGGGGGGGAGCCCCGTGGCGTGTGAGAAATGTACCAAAACATGCAATCAGTCATATCTGCAGCTAGATGGAGATGAATGAGCAGAGCGGGGATGGTTTACCCAGTAAATATTTTGGTTGGGGACGGTGGGGGGGGGGGGGCGGATGGTAGGGGGGAGATGGGGCAGGGGGGGGGGGGGCGATGGGGGCAGTCAGGGCCTCCAAACGGCTGCCAGCTGCCGGGGGCCGCTCTCCCTCAGAAGTACAGTACGCCCAGGCGGTGGAAGAGTACCAGCTGCTCCAACAACAAACCCAGAGAGGCCCTCTGACACGCAGAGCCCTGGTGGCCTGGTCCCCCTCCGACAGAGACACATCGCTCATCGCAAGGTGAACAGCGCCCCCCTCCACCCCCAAACCCCCCCCCGTGGCCCCACCCCCTGCAGGGAGGCGGGGGGGGCGTGGTTCCCACGAAACAGCTGCTGACACAGATACAGAGCGACCGGGTCGGCTGCAGCGTTCCACTCCCGCCGACCGCGTCCGAAAGCGGCCGGCTTTTCCTGACCGAGACGAACGGGATTCCCACCCGGCGTCCAGTGATAGTTTTAGGGTTTGTCTTCATTGCTTGTATACCAGCACTCTGTACCAGCAAACAGATCAACCTCTTCAAGTACTCTTAGCACATGCTAATAGAACTACAAAATCATGTTTGCTTTAGAACTACAAAAATGGCTGAATGACAGAGGAGTTCACTTTACCACCCACGGCTGGGTATACTTGGTTTAGAAGCACCACGTCACACAAGAGGCTCCTTTCCCTCCTGAGAAATGCTCTTTTTCTCAGGGAAAGAAAAAAAAAAAAAAAAAAAGGATTAATGTGCTAGCTTGTCCACCAGCAATCGAACGGCAAACGAAACGTCACGGCAACCAACCAGCGACGCGTCGCGTCTCCAGGCCTCCCCCAGATGCGGCCGCGTCTCGGAGACATGAAAGGCCGAGCGGCGGGAAGGAGCCGCGCGAAAGCAAACAAACGGCGCATAATCACAAAATGGCCGTGGAAACAGCCGGTCAGGGGCCGGTGTTTATTTTCAAATCAAACGGCGTGCGGCTGGAGCAGCATGCGCGCCGTTCCCTCTCTCCTGGCCCCGCCCCCCAGACCGCCATTACCAGCGGCCCACACACCCGCGCCTCCGGCTCCTGGCCAGGCTGAAAGAGAAGCGGCTCTAATTGGGGGCTAATTGCACGCAATCAATCTGCGAGGCGTGTGGCGGTAAAAAAATAAATAAATAAAAAATAAAAAGCCGGGCCCCGCCCCCTGGGCCTGCCGAGAGGGGAGGAGGGAGGAACGCCGCCGCCCCGCAGACCGCAAGGGGGCTCCCAAACCCAGACCTGTCGTCAAGGTTACCACCTGCCCCCCCCCCTTCATCCCGCCAGCTCCAGCGCAAAAAATAAACACGCCAGGCCGCTGGCAGGACGAGCCGCCCTGCGGTGAGAAGACGCTACGACGCTAACCCTCGGGAAAGGTCCACCGAGCTAAAGGAGAGAAAGTTCCTAGGCTAAGACTGGGGAGTCTTTCTTTTAACATTAGGGAAGAGAATAGGTGTGACACAAGAACCAGACTTCCTGTGGCAGTTCCTGAGTTACACTGTAAGTCTTCCCCCTTTAGTTCACAGAGCCACGGATGCGAAAGGAGGGGACGCATATGAGACGGACCAACGTATTGGAGCTGAACTGCTACGTTTAGCTGAACACACTGTAGCAAAAATAACTAATGACCTTTAACCCCCAAGAAATGTCATTCAAAGATACCAAACGGCTTGCCGCTCTGGCTGTGCTGTAATGAATATGGAGAGGAGCGGCTTGCCGCTCTGGCTGTGCTGTAATGGATATGGAGAGGAGCGGCTTGCCGCTCTGACTGTGCTGTAATGAATATGGAGAGGAGCGGCTTGCCGCTCTGGCTGTGCTGTAATGGATATGGAGAGGAGCGGCTTGCCGCTCTGGCTGTGCTGTAATAGGTATGGAGCGGAGCGGCTTGCCGCTCTGGCTGTGCTGTAATGAATATGGAGGGGAGCGGCTTGCCGCTCTGGCTGTGCTGTATTAAATAAGAAGGGGAGCGGCTTTCCGCTCTGGCTGTGCTGTAATGGATACGGAGCGGAGCGGCTTGCCGCTCTGGCTGTGCTGTATTAAATAAGAAGGGGAGCGGCTTTCCGCTCTGGCTGTGCTGTAATGAATATGGAGAGGAGCGGCTTGCCGCTCTGGCTGTGCTGTAATGAATATGGAGCGGAGCGGCTTGCCGCTCTGGCTGTGCTGTAATGAATATGGAGCGGAGAGGCTTGCCGCTCTGGCTGTGCTGTAATGAATATGGAGCGGAGAGGTAGAGCGGCTTGCCTCTCTGGCCCTTGACGTAGGTGTCCTTGCAGTTCTGCATGAGCTGGAGGATCCACTTGTGCTGGGCGACGATGCACTGCCAGGCCGGGTCACCTGGGGCGTGCAGGTCCGACAGGTACCTGGGGGGAGGGCCGGGGGGGGGGGGGGGGGGGGGGGGGGGGGGGAGAGACAGCGCTGTCAGCCACATGGCACCACACCCACTACCCCCATCTCTCTGCAGTCCACCCCCCCCCCCCCCAACTCAATGTAAAACAGCAGTCAGCAGCATTGCCCGTACACCCACGCCACCGCTAACCCCCCCCCCCGGATCAATCAGCACTGCATGGCATCGTCCATGCTACACCCCCCCCCTCCACCACCGCACCCTCTCCACCCATCCTGAGACAGAGCAGCCCAACACAGTCTGTGGTGTCCCAAAAACCTCCCCTCTGCCCCCACCCCCACCCCCACACCAATGGACCTCGGTTGCCCGACTGCCTGCCTGACCAAAAACACGTCTTCTTGTTTATACGCCGGCAATAACACGAGGTTAGCAGAGGAGAGGAGAAAAACATGCTTTTTCTTTCCCCCCACAGAGCGATTATGCCACACAAACACAAGACGGGGGGAGCTGGTCTTTCTCAAGAGCCCCGCCAGCTCCACTTCAAAAAGCGCCCGTTCGTTTGTGCTTCCCATCAGCCTCCCCCCAACTCCGCCCCCCTCCTATCCCAGCATGCCCTGCTGCATAACTGCGGCGTATGGGGCTGAAGGCACGCCGCAGCGGGTCCTGGTTCAGAGGCAGGCTCCAATGTCCGCCGATGACAGACGTGCCCCTCTGTTCTGCCCGTTTCCGTGAAGACGAATTTCGACAGTTTCCGTTCGCCGCGAAATAATAAACTCGGGTTCGCCCGCAGAACGATCGCGTGGAAGGGGGGCATGTTTAAAAAAAGAAAAAGAGTCCCTTTATCCCTTTTGATAAAGAGTTTCAATTTCCAAGTACTACATTTTTCAGATTTAAATATTTAGGATATATATTTTTTTCTATATCAGTGCAAGTTGAAGATTGAAAGAAAAGAGGGAAAAAAAGAAAAACCTCACATCTCAGCAGACCTCACGGAAACGCGTAAGCGAACCCTTCTGGCTGCGTTTAAACACTTGGTGCGCAGACCCTCCATTTGGATAAGCATCAAATGATCTACGTCCCAGAGAGAGGAATGTGCGACAGCTCAATGTTAACACAGGGCGCAGGAGAGCAAAACCGGGCCGGGCCTGTTCCCCCCAAAAACTCTCGCACCCGGCCCGGCAGAAAAAATCGCCAAAGCAATAAAAACACACAAAAAAACACTCGCAGATGTCATCTTTACGGGAGAGTCTCTGTTCGGCGGGACTGTGTGTGGGCGCGGGAGTTTGAGAGGGCGCGGGAGTTTGAGAGGGCGCGGGAGTTTGAGAGGACGCGGGTGTTTGAGAGGACGCGGGGGTTTGAGAGGACGCGGGTGTTTGAGAGGACGCGCGTGTTTGAGAGGACGCGCGTGTTTGAGAGGACGCGCGTGTTTGAGAGGACGCGGGAGTTTCAGAGGACGCGGGAGTTTGAGAGGACGCGGAGATGGTGTGGGTGGCACCCACACGGGGGTTTTTCGTTTTCTTCACGTACGTGACGTTGGGTGAACAAAAACACAAAAACGCCCGTACCGTATGTAGCGCTTCTGGTCATGCAGCGTGGACGGAGTCTCCAGGAGCTTGTCCAATAGGAGCCTCCGCAGAGCGGTGATACGCGTTTCTACTTCAGCGTAAACTGGAAAAGAGAGAGAGAGAGAGAGAAAGAAAGAGGAAAAAACAACCTTTATCGAATGCACTCGCACTCAGGTGACTTCACAGCTTTCTGCAGTTAAGTTCAGTTAAATGCCTTAAATGAGACATCGTCAGTGAACTGTCTCCTGAATTTCATTTGTTTGGGTAATGTGCGGCAGTTCCTCCCGCTGTTTGAAATTAAAGCAAACACGTTCTGATGTGTGGGGGCGGGCATTTCGTGAGTCACTATAGGAACTGGAGGACAAGAGCTTCGCTGCTTCCAGCCCGAAGTTCAGGATTGTGTGCGTGTGTGTGTGTGTGTCTGTGTGTGTGAGAGTGTGTGTGTGTGCGTGTGTGAGTGTGTGTGTGTGTGTATGTGCGTGCGTGTGGGGTACGTGTGTGTGTGTATGTGTGTGTGTGGGGTGTATGTATGTGTGGGGTACGTGTGTGTTTGTGTGTGTGTATGTGCGTGCGTGTGGGGTACGTGTGTGTGTGTGTGTGTGTGGGGTGTATGTATGTGTGGGGTACGTGTGTGTGTGTGTGTGTGGGGTGTATGTATGTGTGGGGTACGTGTGTGTGTGTGTGTGTGGGGTGTATGTGTGTGTGCATGCGTGTGTGTGTGTGTGTGTGTGTGTGTGCGTGCATGCGTGTGGTGTGTGTGTGTGTGTGTTATCCTCAGTTACCCATCTCTGGCAGCTCACTTGCGCTCAATAGCGTCTGTCAGCATGTAAAAATAAAGAGGCTGAGCCCAGCTGGGATCTCCACATCCACTCTTAATAAAGTGCTGTTAGTGCACCTTGCCTTTAGCCCCGGCCTTCCTGTGAGGTTCCCCTAGCAGTGCTGTGAGCCTCACCTCTGTGTGTGGGGACGGGACGGGCTGGGGGGGGACAGGCTGGGGGGGGGGGGGGGGGGGGGGGGGGGGGGGATTAGCCGGGCTGCTGCTGCTCGTCTCTGGGAGACCTCCGGAGCGTTTACACGAGCGCTCTGATTAAGAGAGCACGCCTGCCCTCTGCACACTCCAGATGTGCTGTGTGCGTGTGTGTGTGCGTGCGTGAGCGTGTGTGTGTGTGTGTGTGTGTGTATGTGTCCGTGAGTGTGTGTGTGTGTGTGTTTGTGTGTGTGTGTGTGTGTGTGTGCGCGTGAGTGTGTGTGTGTGTGTGTGTGTGTGTATGTGTCCGTGAGTGTGTGTGTGTGTGTGTGTGTGTGTGTGTGTGTGTGTATGTGTGTGTGTGTCCGTGAGTGTGTGGGTGTGTGTGCATGTGTGTGTTCTGTAACTGTACACCCTAACTGACTCACGCATGCGCACACACACACACACACACACACACACACACTCACACACACACACACACACACACACACACACACACACACACACACACACACACACGCGCACACACACACACACACACACACACACAGGCACAGACACACTTGGCCCCGCGGTCAGTGAGGGAGATGAAGTATTCTACAGATAAATCAAAAGGCTGTGACTGCAGCTGGGTCTGCAGCTCGTCTCCAGACCCCCCACTGGTGTCAGCGCAGTGAGAACCTGCTCAGGACACAGCGCACGTCCAGTTAGCATAACAGCCCTGAAGTGAACCTGCTCAGGACACAGCGCACGTCCAGTTAGCATAACAGCCCTGCAGTGAACCTGCTCAGGACACAGCGCACGTCCAGTTAGCATAACAGCCCTGCAGTGAACCTGCTCAGGACACAGCGCATGTCCAGTTAGCATAACAGCCCTGCAGTGAACCTGCTCAGGACACAGCGCACGTCCAGTTAGCATAACAGCCCTGCAGTGAACCTGCTCAGTACGCACAGCGCACGTCCAGTTAGCATAACAGCCCTGCAGTGAACCTGCTCAGGACACAGCGCACGTCCAGTTAGCATAACAGCCCTGCAGTGAACCTGCTCAGTACGCACAGCGCACGTCCAGTTAGCATAACAGCCCTGCAGTGAACCTGCTCAGTACGCACAGCGCACATCCAGTTAGCATAACAGCCCTGCAGTGAACCTGCTCAGGACACAGCGCACGTCCAGTTAGCATAACAGCCCTGTAGTGAACCTGCTCAGGACACAGCGCACGTCCAGTTAGCATAACAGGCCTGCAGTGAACCTGCTCAGGACACAGCGCACGTCCAGTTAGCATAACAGCCCTGCAGTGAACCTGCTCAGGACACAGCGCACGTCCAGTTAGCATAACAGCCCTGCAGTGAACCTGCTCAGTACGCACAGCGCACGTCCAGTTAGCATAACAGCCCTGCAGTGAACCTGCTCAGTACGCACAGCGCACGTCCAGTTAGCATAACAGCCCTGCAGTGAACCTACTCAGTACGCACAGCGCACGTCCAGTTAGCATAACAGCCCTGCAGTGGACCTGCTCAGGACACAGCGCACGTCCAGTTAGCATACCAGCCCTGCAGTGAACCTGCTCAGTACGCACAGCGCACGTCCAGTTAGCATAACAGCCCTGCAGTGAACCTACTCAGTACGCACAGCGCACGTCCAGTTAGCATAACAGCCCTGCAGTGAACCTACTCAGTACGCACAGCGCACGTCCAGTTAGCATAACAGCCCTGCAGTGGACCTGCTCAGGACACAGCGCACGTCCAGTTAGCATACCAGCCCTGCAGTGAACCTGCTCAGGACACAGCGCACGTCCAGTTAGCATAAAAGCCCTGCAGTGAACCTGCTCAGGACACAGCGCACGTCCAGTTAGCATAACAGCCCTGCAGTGAACCTGCTCAGGACACAGCGCACGTCCAGTTAGCATAACAGCCCTGCAGTGAACCTGCTCAGTACGCACAGCGCACGTCCAGTTAGCATAACAGCCCTGCAGTGAACCTGCTCAGGACACAGCGCACGTCCAGTTAGCATAACAGCCCCGCAGTGAACCTGCTCAGGACACAGCGCACGTCCAGTTAGCATAACAGCCCTGCAGTGAACCTGCTCAGGACACAGCGCACGTCCAGTTAGCATAACAGCCCTGCAGTTCATCTCCCTGCGTTCTGGAGAATTTCTGCAGAGACTGAAACTGGTCCGACCGTCAACATCTCACTTATTAAATATTTTTATTTTATCGTTATTATTTAAATGTGTATTACGCATTGTTATGGGATTATACTTCTCTGGATTGTACCCTATGGAAAAACTTGAATACTTTGAAGCGTATGACTTCACTTTTTTTTTTTGTTAAAAAACTTCTATAATGTGCATGCAGTTACAAAAACAAATCCCATACTGCGTGTGTTTGCGTGTGTGTGTGTGTGTGAGTGTGCGCACGCGTGTGTGTGTGTGAGTGTGTGTGTGTGTGTGTGAGAGTGTGTGTAAGAGAACGCGATGAGGGGCAGTTATTTCAAACATAAATAAAACTTAATTGTACGAACAACTGAGTCCATGTTCTTCATTATTGTAATGAGGGGAAGGGAGACATTACAGTCTTGTTCACAGGACAGTGCTCCGTACAGCTCATGTGTGTCTGCCACGGCTAATTAGTTCCTAATGACACGTTTCAGGAACAAGCAGTTATTGATTGGGTCTGACCTGCTCTGCGTTTCTCTACGAACGGCGTTGCTTGATAACAGTTAACGAATAAAATGCTGGGGGGTTACTCCATGGGCCTGAGCACACACAGACACACAGACACACAGACACACAGGCACACAGACACACAGACACACAGGCACACAGACACACAGACACACAGGCACACAGGCACACAGGCACACAGGCACACAGACACACAGGCACACAGGCACACAGACACACAGGCACACAGACACACAGACACACAGGCACACAGGCACACAGGCACACAGGCACACAGGCACACAGACACACAGGCACACAGGCACACAGGCACACAGACACACAGACACACAGGCACACAGACACACAGACACACAGGCACACAGGCACACAGACACACAGGCACACAGACACACAGACACACAGGCACACAGGCACACAGGCACACAGGCACACAGGCACACAGACACACAGGCACACAGGCACACAGGCACACAGGCACACAGACACACAGACACACAGACACACAGACGCACAGACACACAGACACACAGACACACAGGCACACAGACGCAAGGCTTTACCTTTCCTGAACACCGGAACCTCCGTGTTCCCAAACAGAGACTTGGCCTTCTCGTAGTCATTGATCACAACGTCGTAGTCTCCCTGCATCACAAAACACCAAATAAATGATCACAACCTCGTAGTCTCCCTGCATCACAAAACACCAAATAAATGACATGTACACTTTACGCTTCAGTACTCGTGGTGATAAACTCAGCCCTATGAAGTGGTACTGAAACAGCCAGAACTCCTTCGTAAAATTCACTTTCGAAAAATCTTTTTTTTTTAAAATAATCATTGAACAAAAATGGGTGAGATTGACAGCTGAGCCAGTCAGCGACCCTCTCCATTACACAAGCACAGTCTATTCACAGATATTCAAGAGAACCAAAATGTGAAAGACACAAATGATTCTGCTGCAGTGATTTTGGGTCACTTCTTGTTCTGCAGTGTTCATACACGCAGGACCTGACAGCAGAATTGCTCCTGATGCTTTCATGCCAGGTGGCTGCCGGACGGTGAATGGTGTTGTTTGCAATGCCATTGGGAAGCCAAAGAAAATTTCACATAGTATAAAAATATAATATATTATTGTTATTGTTTTATGATTATTATTATTATTATTATTATTGTTGTTGTTATTGTTTTGTTATTATCATTATTATTATTATTATGATGATGATGATGTTGACGATGATGATGATGATGATGATTATTATTATTATTATTATTATTGTTGTTGTTGTTATTGTTTTGTTATTATTATTATTATTATGATGATGATGATTGTTGTTGTTGTTGTTATTATTATTATTATGATGATGATGATGTTGACGATGATGATGATGATGATGATTATTATTATTATTATTATCATTATTATTATTACTTTTATTACCTTCTGAATGTTGCGCTCGATGTTGAGCGGGAGGTTGAAGAGGAACTTAAAGCGCTGCAGGACGTTCAGGGCGTTGCGCGTGGAGTCGGCCTTGTCCTTGCGGCCGAGCACTTCCTGAAACAAGGTGTCCGCCGTGTCGCTCGCCCCTGCAGGGAGGGAGGGAGGGAGGGAGAGGGAGAGACCGAGAGGGAGGGAGGGAGAGAGGGTGAGGGAGAGACCGAGAGGGAGGGAGGGAGAGAGGGTGAGAGGGAGGGAGGGAGGGAGAGAGAGAGAAGAAAATTAGACATTGCAACGGTTGCAAACTCTCATTTTTCTTACTGAAACTGAATATGCTGTAAATACGCAAACCTTACAAAAATGTATTTTGCAGCAGCGTAATACACTATAATATCTTACAATGTCATTAATATATTTGATATATTAATATATTTGATAATCTACTGTGAAGTGTCACAATGTATTTACATTGATGTTATTTCACTTTAATTTAAAATATGTAACATTTGCAAAAAGGTAACATATAACAAATCGGTCATTGCTATTTTAAAATTAAATTAAATTAATTCTTTAAAAATATATATATATATTCTATCCACCATTTATAATCATGAATACATAGTGATTTACTTTTGCCAGGAAACAGTGGTTTATTCTTTCAACTACCCAGAGAGTGGAGAATAATGAAGATAACTGCTGCAGGAAGCAGGCAAAGCCGCTAACAGAAGCAATGCTTTCATTTAAAAAATGGTATATTTGGGAATATTAGCATTTAGTAATCGCGACGAGCTAACAACCAGACTAATCTAATTTTCGCTGGAAGATTCCGCGTTCGTCGTCTGTTCGCGCGACAGTGCTAAAAGCTGACGCGGAAAGACGATGACATCAGTCCTGGCGAGAGAAGGGGGGGGGGGACATGGGGGGGCCATTTTCTGTCTCCGTGGGTGGTCTGAACGATGCGAAAACACAGACTGTCAAATTCTTTAATCATTTTTTTTTTTTTTAAAGTGCATACAAGCCATCTGAACGAAAACATTTACGCAGCCAGCCAATAAAATACTTCGCATAGCTTCCCGCTCAAACTGCCTGACTGATTCCTCATCTCAAGTCTCGATCTGATATCCTGATTAAATTAGAAACACTGAGGCATTACTGGGAGCCATTTTGGGGTGGTGGGGGGCATGGAGGGGAGATGGGGGTGGGATTTTTTAAGCTGAATGCCCATTATTACAAATTCAAGGTCCGTCCGCTCTCAGCCCGTACGAGATTTATTTCTTTTCATTTCTGTCGCTTTTATCTTTTCTCCCCCCCTCCATTTGCGATCTTAAGGGAGAGTACCTGTTTGTTGACCTTCCGTTACATGAATGAAATTATCACGAGCGAATGAAAGGGTGTACGTGAGGTCTGAGGGGGTGGGACAGGCTCCTGTCAGACGGGGCTTCCTGTGGGAGGGGGGTCCCACCAAACAGAATGAAAGCAGTGTTTATCGAGGAAGCGGGGAGGCGGTGGGTGGGGGGGGGGGGGGGGGGGTCGGTGCCGCGTATCGGGCCGTCTGCGCACCAGTGACTGGGTCTGCAGAGCTGCCCCCCCCCCCCACCCAACCGCCCAACCGTCCAATAGCACGCTTCCTTTTCCAATCCTCACATTCTGGACCCTTGCTGATCAGTAAAGCCACCGGAATTACAACTGACAACATCCCATTTATTTCTTCAACAGCAGATGTAGGTTGCCTGAGAATGTTCGATTCTCAAATTTAAATCTGTAAACTGGGCATATCTCATAAATCTTAAATTTGATAAGGGTTTTCTTAACACTAATTTAAAAAATTTTATTTATTTTTTTTCTTAAAATTTTTCTACCCAAATTCAGAACCATCGGTCAAAACTGGAGACCCATTTCTCTCTTGCAATGACCTTTGCCATTTCGGGAGGGATAAGAGCAGCATTCAGGCTTTGCAGAGACAAGTGTCCTCCCCTAGAGATCAGTGTTTTCTGCAGCAGAGTGCCGACTCCTCCAGTGTTGGCTTTCGCTGCAGTCACGTAATGAGAGAGAGGGAGAGAGAGGGAGAGAGAGAGAGAGAGAGAGACAGAGGGGAGAGTGTGAGAGAGAGAGAGAGAGAGAGGGGAGAGTGTGAGAGAGAGAGAGGGGAGAGTGTGAGAGAGGGGGGAGAGAGAGAGAGAGGGAGGGAGAGAGAGAGAGAGAAAGAGAGGAGGGAGAGAGAGAGAGAGAGAGAGAGAGAGAGAGAGAGAGAGGGGAGAGGGGTTCTTACGGTTCAGGACGTTCTCCAGTCTCTGCGTCATGGACCCCTCCACTTTCTCCGTGCCGTCAGCCTCCAGCTTTTGGTGAATGGCTGCAACAATAAACACAGGAAAGGCCTCAGACCCTCGAACCCGCGCTCCGGTCCCCCTCTCCAGAGAAACCGCTCGCCTAATGAAGATCGGACTAATTAATCACACGTGAAGCAGCAAAATCAATAAAGCTCTTTCACAAAGTTTAGAAGAAGAAGAAGAAGAAGAAGAAGAAGAAAAAAGAGCGACGTGAACGTCACTCCGCACTTCTGCATTTCAGAAATAAAGATGTAAGGGCCAGACAGCCATGTGCGTGAGAACGGCAAACGCAACGTGCTTTTAATTTCAGTCTCTGCGCCGATGTGTAACCCAAAATCTAAATACAGCGCTCTGCACTGCAAACAATAAAAAAAAAATGTCATTTGTAACTTCCAAGTTCCCAATTTTTTTTAAAAACTACTTACTACATTTATAAATTCAAAAGATCCAACAACATTTACGCTCTTCCAAAATGCAGGAAATATGACAATAATTAGAAAAAGAATATTTTCACCGGGGGGAAAAAATCACAGTAGTTTAAACCTTTTTTTATTCTCCAGTGTAAATCTAAGTCCAAGCAAATCTAAGAAAAAATAATAAAATTCCACGTCTGCTGCTGTTGACTTAGCCGCTATCTGTATCTCCTTACAAAGAAAGAAAAATCACAAAAATGCCTTTTGACCAATGAAAAGCCTCGACTATCTCTCTCACCATCTTCCCAACAAATTCTGCAAACTTGCAGCGTGAAAACATCGCCATTCTTTTCAGAAACACAAAAACGGTCATAACGGAGACGTCGCTTCATTTCCGCAGCGCAGGAACAAGGTGACTATTTTAAGAAATCTGTCATTCAAAAAAAAAATCTTAAAAAAAAAGAGTCTCAGCCGCTGGATTTTGACTTGCGTAATTCCGGGACATTTTCAATTTCAGGAACCGAAGGTAAAACAATAAACAGCCCTCCCCGCGATTCCTGATGGCAGATAACCCGGGTGGCCCCGGTGTCTGCGGACATCTCCCCCCCCCCCCCCCCCCCACCCACCCAACCACCCCCCCCCCAGGGCCGCCGCCGGCCCCACGAGGGTTCCCACAGAACAGGGGGCCCCCGCTGGCTCCAGCATAATCCAGCCCCACGTCGCCTCTGCCCTTCACCCAGACCCGCACACACACACACTCAGGCCAGGCGGGAAGCCAAGCCAGAAGCAGCATCTCCGGGGCCATCTTACTCGGCCAGGGCCAGGAGGCATCAAAATGGCCGCCAAGAAAGCCAAAAAAAAAACTTCACCGCTGAGACAGAAAAGAAAAACGAGCTACCGTTCGCTGGAATATAACGCACGAGCAGATGACATTGCAAAGGCTTAAGGCCAAATGATGTGCATTTCCCACCGATCTCAGCAGTGGCAGAGGTGGGTAGTTTGGGAGTTGATCTTAGCACTGGTAGTTTTGATATCGATTTTAGCGGTGTAAGCGATGATTGTTTTGGCAGTGCTTTGGTGGCGGAAGCGGTAATCATTTCGGTTTTGATATTTTAGCGATGGTAGTTTTGATATTGTTTTTAGCAGTGGTAGCCGTGGTAGTTTTGATATTGTTTTTAGCAGTGGTAGTCGCGGAAGTTTTGATATAGATTTTCGCAGTGGTAGTTTTGATATTAATTTTAGCAGTGGTAGTTTTGATATTGATTTTCGCAGTGGTAGTCGTGGTAGTTTTGATATAGATTTTCGCAGTGGTAGTCGTGGTAGTTTTGATATTAATTTTAGCAGTGGTAGTTTTGATATTGATTTTCGCAGTGGTAGTCGTGGTAGTTTTGGCGCAGTTTTTAGCGGTGGCTACGGTGGTCGTTTTACGGCGAGGAGGGAAACAGGAGCTTTTAATTTTACCCGGTTTATTTATTTGGGAGGGGAAGTGCGGTGCGGTGAGAGGGGGAGAGGTGTTACTTCTCAGGGCCCGGGAACAGCCTGTCATCAGGGGCCAGCCTCCTCCGATCTCCCCCCCCCCCACCCCGGCCTGATCCAGGCTGCTCCAGCCCGCCCGGCCGCCCAGACAAAGGGCCAAACAGGCCGGGGCCAGGGAGCCTCCAAGCCCCACCGCAGCTGCCCACATGAACAAATAAATGCTGGGAGCTGACCGAGCAGCCAGGCTGGCGTGACTCCACGCAGGTTTATTGACAGAAAGGAGGAGGGCCGGGAGGGGGAGGGGGGGTTTGGGATGGGGGGGGTGGGTGGGGGGGGGCAGTTGGGGGGGGGTTGGGTGGGATATGGGGGATTGGGCGGTGGATGAGCCTGAAATAGACGCAACACAGTTTTGAAGGAAACTGTAGAAAAAAACAATTTTAATTCTGAATTCTGTTGCAGAGGAGGGGGGGGGGGGGGGGGGGGGGGGGGAGTGGAGTTAGGGTTATTTTTAGGGTTTATTTTAGCCTTTTCTCTTTTTTCTGGGGTCGGGTGAAGATGACATCCTGTCAAATGTTCTCTCCTAAATGTACTAACTGGCCAGCAGGAACAAAACAAAAAAAACAAAAAAAACAAAAAAAACTTGTGCCTCTCTCCAACACAGTGAGGCCTGTAGTCAGGGACACAAAACACAAACATGACTCATCAGACGCCAGCTGAAACTAGAATACAGAGAGCTTAACGGATAGAAAACTGAGCTGGATACAGAGGCATCAGTTCCTGTCTTTTTATGGAGGCAGACCAACCTGAATTTAGTTTGTAGTCATTAAAAAAATTCCCAAAAAAAAAAAAACTTCCACATGAGAGGTGGCTGAGGGCTGCAGTTTTGATTAATCGTGTTGTGGAGCTGGACCACACCTGACCAGGCCTTCCTGGATCCATGCGTGGTTCAGTGTGGTTCTGTCCGGTTCTGTGCGGTTCTGTCCAGTTCTGTGTGGTTCTGTGTGGTTCTGTGTGGTTCAGGGCAGTTCTGTGTGGTTCTGTGTGGTTCAGGGCAGTTCTGTGTGGTTCTGTGTGGTTATGTGTGGTTCTGTGTGGTTCAGGGCAGTTCTGTGTGGTTCTGTGTGGTTCAGGGCAGTTCTGTGTGGTTCTGTGTGGTTCTGTGTGGTTCCGGGCAGTTCTGTGTGGTTCTGTGTGGTTCTGTGTGGTTCAGGGCAGTTCTGTGTGGTTCTGTGTGGTTCTGTGTGGTTCAGGGCAGTTCTGTG
Source organism: Anguilla anguilla (assembly GCF_013347855.1). Lineage (NCBI taxonomy): Eukaryota > Metazoa > Chordata > Actinopteri > Anguilliformes > Anguillidae > Anguilla > Anguilla anguilla. The sequence continues at coordinate 64,956,310 of NC_049204.1, forward strand.
TGGTTCTGTGTGGTTCTGTGTGGTTCAGGGCAGTTCTGTGTGGTTCTGTCCGGTTCTGTGTGGTTCTGTGTGGTTCTGTGTGGTTCAGGGCAGTTCTGTTCAGTTCTGTCCGGTTCTGTGTGGTTCTGTGTGGTTCAGGGCAGTTCTGTGTGGTTCTGTCCGGTTCTGTGTGGTTCTGTGTGGTTCTGTGTGGTTCAGGGCAGTTCTGTTCAGTTCTGTCCGGTTCTGTGTGGTTCTGTGTGGTTCAGGGCAGTTCTGTGCGGTTCTGTGCGGTTCTGTGTGGTTCTGTCCGGTTGTGTGCGGTTCAGGGCTGAGCTCGTGCGTCGCAGTGCCCTTTATCTGAACCGCACGCGACCATTCAGGAAACAGAAACGCTAACAATGAATTACAGGCACCTCGTGTGTATGAGAGTGAGTGTGAGCTAATGGAAACGCGTTCCTGTTTCCTCTCCTGCGTCTACAGCGCGGTGGCCATTTTAATCACAGGGGCTGGCGGGCTGTTTTTTTTCCACCCTAAATTCTGTCCGAGCGCTGCCGTTATCGGCTCCTTGGCACGGAGACGACCGCTTTCTGGAAGCAGAGCGCTTTTGTTTGAACCCGGGACGGGGAGTCTCTCTCCGATTGGCCGGCCGGCTCCCCGGCTACCGGCAGACGAACGGCACCCGCCACGCGCGCGCGTTAGCCAGGATCTGTGACATAGCGTCCGCGGCATAAACCACGTCCACCCGGTAATACAAGGGCAGGAAACACGATAGCGCAATTTACACGCGTGGAACACAAGTCGCGGGATGGATTTTTTGCCCTTAAAACAGCGGAAGGGAGAGAGGAGGTTCCAGACCGGATGACCTGAACATGACACGGCTAATTCCCTGGTTTGAACCCCCCCCCCGGTATTATCAGTGTATACACAGAGAGAAACAGTGCCGTTTTGGTGCGGTGATAAATTTGGGGGCGTGACGTGCTGCCAGTAAGCACTGGGAGGAGAGTGTTGGTGTGGCCATAAACCCGGCCGTAAGGAGGCAGCTTTATTGCGGGCCTGGGGCTATCCGTTAGCCGCTCGCGCGCACGGCTCAGCCATGAATTTGGCCCGGTTTACAGTACCGGACATGCTTTACGCCGACCGCCCCCTTTACACTTCAGTGTTTACACTGCCGTCGCTACTTTCCCACAGTGCAGACCATAATCTTCTATTCTTTCATCTCTGCATTGGCTTCTCCCTCCATCCCTCTCTCTCTCTTTATAACCTCTTCTACTTCCACTCTCTTTTTTTAGTCATCCCCTCCTTGTTCCTCCCTCTCTCTCTCTCTCCCTCTCTCTCTGTCTCTCTCTCTCTCTCCCTCTCTCTCTCGCTCTCTCTCTCTCCCTCTCTCTCTCTCTCTGTCTCTCTCTCTCCCTCTCCCTCTCTCTCTCTCTCTCTCTCTCTCTTCTCTCCCTCCATCCCTGTTCCTGTGTGGTATCTCGGGAGGCTGAGTCGTGTCAGGCCTGCGGCTGAGCAGCGGGGCAGGTCTGCCTCTCGTCAGCGGGGACAGGCGGCCGGCGTGGGGAGGCCTCCCATCGTCCACAACACGCTATCGTCGCTGCGTCGCTGCTGTGCCGTAACCATAACAACCCCCGCCAGGTCTCCGCGGTTCCCACCGCCGCGGCCCCGGGGCCTGGCCTAGCCTAGCCTAGCCCCGCGCTTCCAGGAAGTGAACTTCGGCCACATCCTGGCATTCAGGAGCCCCGGAACGTTCCGGGTGCGGCGAACACGAGCGGGCCGCTCCGTGCGGTACGCCGCCGCGTCCTGGCTGGGAATCTGAGAAGGTTTCAGAACCCTGGGATGGGTTCCTTTAGAACAACAAAAAAAAACGTCCTTTTCTTCCCAACAATGGGGAGCAGGCTGGGTAAACTTTACTGCAAACCCAGACTGCTGTCTGTCTGTCTGTCTGTCTGTATGTCTGCCTGCCTGCCTGCCTGTCTGCCTGCCTGTCTGTCTGTCTGTCAGTCTGTCTGTCTGTCTATCGGTCTGTCTGTCTGTCTGTCTGTCTGTCTGTCTGTCTGTCTGTCTGTCTGTCGGTCTGTCTGCCTGTCTGTCTGTCTGTCTGTCTGTCTATCAGTCTGTCTGCCTGTCTAACGGTCTGTCTGCCTGTCTGTCTGTCTGCCTGCCTGTCTGTCTGTCTGTCAGTCAGTCAATCGGTCTGTCTGCCTGTCTGTATGTCTGCCTGTCTGGCTGTCTGGCTGTCTGGCTGTCTGTCTGTCAGTCTATCGGTCTGTCCGCCTGTCTGTCCGTCTGTCAGTCTGTCTGTCAGTCTATCGATTCTGTCTGCCTGTCTGTCTGTCTGTCTGTCTGTCAGTCTATCGGTCTGTCCACCTGTCTGTCTGTCTGTCAGTCTGGCTGTCTGGCTGTCTGTCTGTCTGTCTGTCTATCAGCAGTGTTTCCGTGGAAACTCTGCCTCCAGGGGTTTTGCTCACTGAAGTGTTCAGTCAGGGGTAGACTGACATTCACTGACCTGAATCAAGGGTCCAACCTGGGGTCAGAGAGAGGTCCACGTCTATCCCCCAAACCACCCCCCCTCCCCAATGCTCTGATTCTACAGAGACGCCTCTGACAATGCCCAATTCCTGTTTAAACCCCAAAACACCACCAGGCGACCCCCAAACTGACCCCCAAACTGAACCCCAGTGTCTGACCCCGGCGACCTCCGGCCGATCTTACATGACCCCCCCCCCCATTTCTTACAGAGAGTCACCTCCGCAGCTCAGGCTCACCACAGACTGTCTCCCGCCACTCAAATACCGCCATCAGAAACACAGTCACAGTCTCTACTTTACTCTTTTCTTCACGCGTAGACGGTCAAAATAGTGGTGACTGGCTGCTTCCTGCACTCCGGCCTGTTTGTGGAAATGCACGGGGAAAGACTGCAGCCAATAGACGAGTCCCCACCTCCCCACCACCCCCCCCCCCCCCAGTCAGGGAAAAGTATTAACGACACGATTAATCAAAGAGGCAGGAGCGCTTGACGAATAGCAGTCACCCTTTCCGCGTGTCGTTCCGTTTATTTACACGCCCACACTCAGGGCGAGGTGAGCAAATTCTCCCTTTTTCTTTATTTTTTCCCCCCTTCCCTTCCCTCTCTCTTTCATAACCCCACAGCTCTTTTCCCGAAAACGCAGAAAATGCAGCGCTCGAGAGGCGCGGCTCGGCGGAGCACGGCTCCCAAGCCCCTCCCTCAAAACGCAGCGGGGGAACGAAGAGCACCGGTTACCACGGCGAGGAGGCCCAAACGAAGCCTGGTCAGATGCGACCCGGTCTCCTATTTCTGCGGGAGGGGCTGTTTGGACAGGCGGCCCGCAGTGGAATTCGGAGCGCAGGACTCATGACTTTATGACCCCCCCTTCCCACCCCCACCCCCCCCTTCTCCACCCCCCAAAAACTTCCAGGACCCGTCCGGGAACAGCTGATAGGCTCACCTGGCAGGTGCCCAAAAAACAAACGGGGTTGATGGGGTTTTGGGAGAGTCGCAGAGTCGTTAGCTGTAATGTATACTATCACAGTGGGGGGGGTGGGGGGGGGGGTTAGCCGACGAGGCACGTTGAAGACAGTAACACACGCGATGGTGAACTGACTCACCAGACTTTTTTTGGAAAATTGCCTGTGTTCCGGACGCGGTGGCACAGCCTTCCTGTGGTAGCGGACGTGGCTAACGGCTAACCGGCGCAACGCACTGTCCTGACCCCCCCCCCCCACACCCACCCCCAACAAGACACGTGCCCTACCGCCTCTACCAGCCATTCACAAGCCCAATCAGGGAGCACTCACTGAGCACGCTCAGTCCCATGTGAAAACCGGCTGCATTGCTCCCGATATTCATATTTTAAAAAAATATTTAAAAAAGCTTTTTAAAAAAATGTTCAGTCCTTATCACCCTTATTAGGCGGCAGACACTGTGTTCAGCAGCTGTGTTCATTTGGTTGTGTTGTTTTCAGTGACAGCACAGTGAAAAGGCCCAGCTCTGGCTTTGAGCTCACAAATCAGGAAAGCAATAATAATAATTCTGAAATAATAATAATAATAAAAAAAATATTTGTAAACAAAAAGGGAAATAACCAACAGGCTAAGAGGGGAATAAAGAGACAAAATTCATTTTTTTTATGACAACATAAATAACATTAACAATGTGTGGGTGTGTGTGCACACTGCCTCCTCTACAGTCCCCTGAGCATCGGGGGCGGGACCGCACTACACAGAGAAACCAGCAGGTGGCGACCTCGAGTCTGAGTGCAGGGATGGAGGCGAGCCGGTATCGTTTTAATGAAGATAAATTAACCGTGGTGTTGTGATTGGCCAGGACCTCGACTGTAAACCTCAACGCTGGACGCCACGCTTCCCCCTCCCCCCCCGCCCCAACACGGTGCAAATTATTCTCTTCAATCAAACCTTTTAAAAAAAACAAAAAAACATAACGCCCGACAATCCATCCTGACGTTAAAAACGGCTAGCCCCGTCGAGAAGGCCCACTTAGCCTGGGAGACGCGGAAATGCGCGTGAGGCGCTGCTGCTAATTAGGTCAGCGTTTCCTATAAGTGTTTTCTTTGAGCGTATTAGCGTAGCTTAAGTCAACATTAGGCAATGGAGGACCAATCACGCCGGGACAGATGAGGGGCCCGACCCAATCATGCCAGGACAGATGAGGGGTCCGGAACTCCACCGCATGGCTGTAGGTAACTGTCACAGTGTCACGAACACACCCGCCAACACATCTGATCTCACACAGTCCACCTCATACACACGCACACGCACACGCACACACACACACACGCACACACATGCACACACACATACACAGACACACAGACACACGCACACACATGCACACACACACACGCACGCACATTCACACACATGCACACACACGTATACAGACACACACACACGCACACAGACACACACACGCACACGAATGGAGCAACTCTGCCATTGGCATAAACACCGGGGTACAGGATTCAGAGCTTTAAAGAGGCTAAAGATTGAGTGCCTTGTTCCTGTTTAAAAACCCAGCTATGCGCCCATGTTTCCAGCTCCCTGTTCAGAGCGTTAAACACCGCCGATGATTGGGTAAAATGCGTGTGAAATTAGGTCTTTTTTTCCCCCCAAAAGAAATGTAAAAGAAACTGAACACCTCAACCGCTTTCAGCAACGGCACACCATATCGAATGATCTCTTTACGAAGCGCTTATTTATCTGGGGCTAAACTCAGAACAGCTGAACGCTTTGGGCTCTGATTGCCGGGCTCCTCTGCAGGCCCCTGCTGAACTGGCTGTGAACAGAGGGGAGAGGGGGGAACAAAAAGACACTGAGCTGAAAGATACAGTGAGCAGCCGAGGCGTGCTGTGATTGGCTGCGTGCTGGCAAATCCGTGCCCCATGGGAGATAAAGCTTGCTGTGATTGGCTGCGTGCTGGCAAAACCGTGTCCCATGGGAGATAAAGCTTGCTGTGATTGGCTGCGTGCTGGCAAAACTGTGTCCCATGGGAGATAAAGCTTGCTGTGATCGGTTGCGTGCCGGCAAAACCGTGTCCCATGGGAGATAAAGCTTGCTGTGATTGGCTGCGTGCTGGCAAATCCGTGCCCCATGGGAGATAAAGCTTGCTGTGATTGGCTGCGTGCTGGCAAAACCGTGTCCCATGGGAGATAAAGCTTGCTGTGATTGGCTGCGTGCTGGCAAAACTGTGTCCCATGGGAGATAAAGCTTGCTGTGATCGGTTGCGTGCCGGCAAAACCGTGTCCCATGGGAGATAAAGCTTGCTGTGATTGGCTGTGTGCTGGCAAAACTGTGTCCCATGGGAGATAAAGCTTGCTGTGATCGGTTGCGTGCCGGCAAAACCGTGTCCCATGGGAGATAAAGCTTGCTGTGATTGGCTGCGTGCTGGCAAATCCGTGCCCCATGGGAGATAAAGCTTGCTGTGATTGGCTGCGTGCTGGCAAAACCGCGTCCCATGGGAGATAAAGCTTGCTGTGATTGGCTGCGTGCTGGCAAAACCGTGTCCCATGGGAGATAAAGCTTGCTGTGATTGGCTGCGTGCTGGCAAAACTGTGTCCCATGGGAGATAAAGCTTGCTGTGATCGGTTGCGTGCCGGCAAAACCGTGTCCCATGGGAGATAAAGCTTGCTGTGATTGGCTGCGTGCTGGCAAATCCGTGCCCCATGGGAGATAAAGCTTGCTGTGATTGGCTGCGTGCTGGCAAAACCGTGTCCCATGGGAGATAAAGCTTGCTGTGATTGGCTGCGTGCTGGCAAAACTGTGTCCCATGGGAGATAAAGCTTGCTGTGATCGGTTGCGTGCCGGCAAAACCGTGTCCCATGGGAGATAAAGCTTGCTGTGATTGGCTGTGTGCTGGCAAAACTGTGTCCCATGGGAGATAAAGCTTGCTGTGATCGGTTGCGTGCCGGCAAAACCGTGTCCCATGGGAGATAAAGCTTGCTGTGATTGGCTGCGTGCTGGCAAATCCGTGCCCCATGGGAGATAAAGCTTGCTGTGATTGGCTGCGTGCTGGCAAAACCGCGTCCCATGGGAGATAAAGCTTGCTGTGATTGGCTGCGTGCTGGCAAAACCGCGTCCTATGGAAGCTGACGTATGCTGTGATTGGCTGTGTGCTGGCAAAACCATGTCCCATGGGAGATAAAGCTTGCTGTGATTGGCTGTGTGCTGGCAAAATCGTGTCCCATGGGAGATAAAGCTTGCTGCGATTGGTTGCGTGCTGGCAAAACTGCGTCCTATGGGAGCTGACGTATGCTGTGATTGGCTGTGTGCTGGCGAGACTGTGTACGACGCTGAGGACGATGATGATGATGATGATGAAGAACCAGGCTAGCGGGGTAGAACTTTACCCCCAGGGCGCAGTTCCAAATTCATCCTCAGGGGACAGTCACCTCATTAATCACTTGTCCTGTCGTAATACCTCCCTCCAAAAACCCCCCCTACCACACCCTTCCTCTCTCCCAGCCCCATAGCAACAGGCAACCAGTCTAAATTAAACACAGCCCCCCTCCCTCCCCCCTTCCCGTCTGGGACACTTACCTGCCAGCGCGTCCTGGGCCTCGAAGAAGGTGCTGAGCCCCCCCTTAACGTAGGCCAGGCTGCCGTCGTTCTTCTTATTGGCCTGTTTCCGCAGGTTTTGGGCCGCAATGCGCAGCTGCTCAAAGCTGGAGAGAGAGAGGGGGGGGGGGGGGGAGAGCGAGGAGAGGGAGGAAGAGAGACAGGGTGGAGAGGGGGAAAGAGAGAGAGGGTGGAGAAAGGGAGAGAAAGAGAGAGAGAGAGGGAGAGAGCGGGGAGAGGGAGGAAGAGAGACAAGGTGGAGAGGGGGAAAGAGAGAGAGGGTGGAGAAAGGGAGAGAGAGAGGGAGAGTGATGGGGAGAGGGAGGGAGAGAGGGAGAGAGAGAGAGAGGGAGAGAGGGAGAGAGAGAAAGAGGGAGAGTGATGGGGAGAGGGAGAGAGAGAGGAGGAGGAAGAGAGGGAGAAAGAGGATGGAGAGAGGGAGAGAGAAAAAGAGGGAGAGTGATGGGGAGGGGGGACAGAGGGAGAGAGAGAGAGACAGAGAGAGAGCTTCATTCAGTAAACCTGGATGCCCTGGTCTGGCATGTCTGAGGTGTGAAAGGCTGCTCTGTGGTTTGTCAGGCAGCTGAGCTGAGGGTCTGTGTGAAGTCAGCGCTGCCCCGCGTGTGAACAACGGGTTCGAGGCTTCCGCTTTTAAAACTTGAGCAAACAGAACATCATATCAGCACTGTCACACAAGTGCAGTGAGACCAGCACGATAGGGGACCATGAGGGGCTGAGATACTGATTGAAAATATATAAAATAATAATTAAATCATGGCACTGCTGTAAGACTGTAGGAAGGTAGAGGGGCAGCCAAATATAAAGGGGGAAAAAAGGAAAGCGAGATGAATGTAAAACAGGTACAGTTATCATCTAAAAACTGCTTCAAACGACGTCTGAATGAGTGGGGAGGGGGTTGGGCAGCGGCCCCCACAGCACCGCTCCTGCCAATGCAAACTCACGCGGGGGAGGGGAGGGGGGGGTTACAGTCACGGGTGCTCCCAAAAGCAGAGGGACACCTGAGACGAGTGTGCACACCTTTGCTAACGTTCATCTGATCTGAAACCTAAAACATCAAACCTTAATTTCACACCTTGTCATTTTCTGTTTTTTTTTTTTGTTTGACCACATAAACGGTCAGCCAGTTCATTTAAAAAAAGAAAAGATCCCCTGATCCTCTATTTAAAAATTAAAAAAACTTCCACTCAAAAAAAAAAATAGAAATGAAAAACTGCACACAGAACACAGGAGCTGCCAGGCATAGAGAAGTTCTTAGCGGTTAGCGGTTAGCAATTAGCATTTAGCGGTTAGCGTGCACGCGCCTTCATTAACCTGGGCCTCCATTCCCCATCACTCAACTGCCAAGTCCGTGTTTGCGTTTGACAGCCAGCGAAGTAATAGAAGTGCGGCTGACTTCCTGCTTCCTGCTACCTGCCCACCAGCCCTGGGGGAGGGGGGGGGGGGTTATTTGTTTATACACGCTGTGGCGTTCTCTCAGGAAAGTCATTTTGGGACCAAATCAAGAGTTTCCTCTGAGGAATAAACACACACACACACACACACACACACACACGCACACACACACGCACACACGCAGGATAACCGAAACACTGGGGCTAGCCCTCCGCGCGGTTCCTGTTATCTGGGTGAAGTAAAGTGTAAAAGGGGGGCGAGAGGGAGAAGAATTAGGGGGCCTGTAGGAGAGGAGCGGGAAGAGGTCCTTGCGCGTGCGACCGGGTTCGACCGCGCTAACATTCCCGCTAAAAACGCTGCCCTGCCTCGAGGCCGACTCGCCGTCCGGCGCCGACTTCCCCGTCCAGCGGAGAGAAGAGTCACCGTGGGGAGCAGAGAACTCACCGGCTAAAAGGCCGAACTATCGCTCGCGGCCCAACCGACGGCAAAGGCAGCGGAATAATAAGCTGCTCGGTCAGCGCGCCTCACACCGCACGTAGCTCAGCCAGGGCTGGGGGGGTGCGGGTGAGCAGCCGGAAGGTTCCGGAACTTGCCTGGTGCTGGAGTGGTTCTCGATCAGGTACCAGGTGGCCGAGAAGTTCTCGCTGGTGAAGTCTCCGCTCATTCCCGGGAACATGGACTCCAGGTCCTTCTGCGCCACCTTGGACCTGGAGACAAGAGCACAGGGAATTCGCTGAAGTTTCACCAAAACAACCAAGACCTGCTGGCTAAAAACAAGGGGGGGGGAGGGGGGGGAGAACAAAAAAACAAACCAAAGCCTCAAAGCGAAACAGACTCCACAGTCCCAACATCACAAGCTTTCTCCTGTCGGAAGGGGCTGCAAAAAAAATTCTTAAAATCTTAAAACAGTCGACGACATCAGAATGATCGTGAACATTTTTCATTTTTCACTTCTTTTTTCTCTTGCCGTTAACCCATACCCAACTCGTTTGTTTTCTCTGAATGTGATTTTTTCCCCTACATATATATTTATGAGCTGAAAAATGATACGCATAAATAAACGCAGTTTTTGGAGACGGTCCTGCGCACTGTCAGCGCTCGAGAGCCTCGTTTCAGATCCTTATCGGCCTCGGAGATCCCCAGAGGGGAGGGGTTGAGTGATGTCATCACCCCTCCGCGCATCAAGGGTTTTCTCTCTGCGCCGCTCTCACTGACTAGAACTTTCCACGGCTTCTAACGTCCCCCATGTCAAACCTTCAGGCCTGAGAGGTCATTCAGTGACTTCGCACGAAGAAGAATACAGTCATAAACGTGCACAGAAAACTGTGCTCAGGACTTGCGGCAGGAGCAACCGTCTCTTACAACGGCCCAATCTAAGAGCACCGAGGTGAGCAGCAATCTTTTCAAAACGATCCCGTGGGCTTACACGGAGAGACGTGAAGTCCTGGACGCGGTTGGGAGCCTCGGACGGCCACGCCTCGTGTTGGGTGCACAGCGAGCGCCTCTGCCCTTCTGCCCAGCGATGCCCGCACGCGGCAAACGTTTCTAAACAGACCAAACCCGCCGGCTGCAGTGACACATCCTCCAAACGCGTTGTTATGGCGATCGCGGCCGTGGGAACGCGATCCGGTGAATTCCGTTCCGCTCGCTCCGTACAACAACCGACTCGCCGACGGAAACCCGGTCGCCAGATTTAGATTTTTTTTCAAAACCGCGCAGACATGGACACACACACACACATGCGAAGTTTGGGTTTAGTGACCGGGGGAGGAGAGAGGAGGGAGGGGGGAACAGGGTGCAGAGGAGGGAAAAAAAAGTAACAGTGGAGACGGAAGAAAGAAACTCACTCCAAACTCGACCGTCAAATTTCAATCAATTATTCAGGCCGTAAATTTACATTGTTCGGTCGGGACAACAAACCGGATGTGTGAATATAATCTGGCAACCGGGCTTTCTGGTCTAAAAGCCAGGCATCTGGCAACCCTGCGGTGAGGCGGCGCTCGGAGGAGCGTCAGTAAGAGCGGGCAGAACGGGGGATGACCCCTGTGACCTCAGACTCACAGTGCTTGCACACAGACGCGGGCCGGCCAATCACAGTGCAGCAGACAGGCCCGTCAGCCAATAGGAGCCAACGGTCAACAGAGACCTGGAAAGGGCGGTTCCGCAGCGTGCGGAACTCGAGAGACGGGGGTCTGGTTCTCGGCCGGGCCGGACAGACGGGCCTTTTCACCGTGCTGGAGGTGACTCCATGGCCTGCACTCAATCATAAACGTTTCTGTTTAACTCTGACTTGCACATGAACGCACGCGCCCACTTCACTTCGCTGAAAGTACGTTTTCTGAGTGCCGGGAGTTCAGCCGTGCCAAAACCTAACTCTCCAAACTGCGTAAAGAAGAAAAGTAGCACTTTGGTTAAAAAAAAAAGAAAAAAAGTCAGGACAAATGTTTCTTGAATCCATGCCTACGCGTGATGAAAAATCAGTCAGACCAGCCCAGCAGTGAACTGGACACAGCCTCCTGGTTTAAACAGGCCAGCGAGCTCTTTCCACACCGCAGAATAACAGCGCCTTACTCACAGCCCTGCGTGGCACGATACGTCTCCTACCGCAGCGCTGTCCTGGGCAAAATCTGCGCAAACGTGACTCAATAAAACAATCGCCCCCTCCAAATAAACCAAAAAGCACTCAACAGAGGTGCACCGGGTGCTCACACACATACACACACACACGCACACACGCACACACGCACACACATACACTCAGACACACACATAAACACATGCACACACACACGCACGCACAGGACAGCTGTTGTTAAACTTCAAACGGCAGGAACAAGTGTGCGTGTGAGTGTGCATGTATGTGTGTTTGTGGGTTTGTGTGTGTGTGTCTGAGTGTATATGTGTGTGCAAGTGTGTGTGCATGTGTCTGAGTGCGTGTGTGCATGTGTGTGTGCATGTGTCTGAGTGTGTGTGTGCATGTGTGTGTGTGTGTGCCTGAGTGTGTGTGTGCATGTGTGTGTGTGTGTGCCTGAGTGCGTGTGTGCATGTGTGTGTGTGTGTGCCTGAGTGCGTGTGTGAATGCGCCTGAGTGCATGTGTGGTAGAGTGCAGTACCGTTGTGGCCAGCAGGGGGCAGTGTGAGACCAGGCAGGCTGTGCGTGAGCGGCGGGGCCGTGGGAAGAAAGCTCCGTGGTGCCGGGGGGGGAGGCCGTGGAGCCCCCTCCCCTCATTAGGGACCGTCCGGCCCAGCGTTTACACGCGGTTTGATCCCCGCTAATGACCCGCGCAGAACACTAACCGTCGCCGTGACCCCCTCCCATCGCTCCCGCTCCGCGCCCCCCCCCCCCCCCCGCCCCCCCCCCCGCCACCAGCCCGGCCCCGACGTCACAGGACTCAATTAGCGCTCCCCGCTGACGGCCTCATCCCCCACCCCCCCCGCCCCCCCCGGCTGTGGGAACGGAGTGTGATGGCGATCTTATCGCCGCGGCGACCACGCCGATGGTGCCAGCGGCGCTGTCCCGGCGCATTCTAACGCCCCGGGGGCCATATTTCCGCACCCCCAGGGGTTTTCGGGGCGGACCTCGGGTCCACACGCAGTGGGGACTTCAGCTCCCCTCCCATTAAAGAGCGGGGGGGGGGGGGGGGGGGGGGGCTTGGTCGCGTACACCGCACCCGTATCACTCAGAAGGATCGCTGAGGGACGTGTTTAAGGAGGAGCACAGGACTGCGTGTTTTAGGCTGTCCCACATCACGGAAGGAGAACCTTCCAAACTCATTCCATTTGTGGAAAGCTTTAAAATACAGTAAATTAAATGTTACGTTTTAATGGCTGGACCACAACAGCGGGGCCCTATAAATGCGAATGTCTGCGACTGAGTGACCGAGTGAGTGATGAAGTCACACCATTGGTCGTACAGACACTACCACTGACTATCCCTGTAACAAATTGGGCACAATTTCGCACACCCATACACGGTCCAGCCATATAGTAGGTTTTGACCTGGTCTTTTTTTTTTTTTTTTTTTTTTTTTTTTTTTTAAGAAAACCTAGATTATTTTACTGAACTTTACATTTTAAAGTCATCCAGGGCCAGGGCAGATTATTAACGCACATCTAGCCCTTTATATCTCACAGACGCGTGCGTAAGCGTGAGAAGGGCCAGTGAGTCGCTTCCCCCGTCAGCCGCAGAGACCGCGGCGTGCGCCACCGCGGAGAAGCCGCTCGGCTCGGCGGGAAAGAGAGACCGGCGGAGAAACAGCTCGAGCGGGCGAATGAACGGCAGCGCGGACTGCCGGTCCGGAGAGGAGCTTCGCTTCCAGACGCTTCTCGCTCTCCGTGAACAGAGACGCGGCGTAGCGGGAGCCCTGGAGACTCGGGTACCCCCCTTGTCCCGTTCGGAGCAAAGGCAGGGCCGGGCTGACCGCAAGAACCCCTCCCCGTCCCACCCTAATCCCCCTGCTGCCGATTGGCTGTTTTGGCAACGACCTCCACTTGCCATTTTTCCCTGGGTCATTATTCTGCAAACAGCATGAACAACTCATCAAGGCCCCTGATTACACACAAAAACACATCATCCTAGTGCAGAGCAACGTGAATTAACATGATTACACCCCTCCCTCACTCAAAAACCACCATTCCAGAAACCTAAAAAAAAAACCTGGCTCGACTTCTTCAGAAGCATTAGCTATTAGCCAGGGTTAGTCTACCCAGCCGCAGAAAACGCTGACCCATAACTCAAGGCCCACATATTTAGGCATACTTCTCAGTGTTTGATGAAACATCCACATAACGCCCCCCCCGTGGTGTAAATGGTACGTCCCTCTTCCATAAACACGTGTAGCGGACCGCTGCTGAGTCATCATAGCACGGGGGGGGGCTGCCAGGCCTCAATTAGGCCCATTCATCACGCGGGATCAGCGTTCTGTTCCGAGCAGCGCTAACCCCCACCCCCCCCCCCCCCCCCCCCAGGCGTGAGTCACGGCCTCGCTATTACCGCCCACAAAATCCACGCAGGTACCCGCCAGAGATCGGCTCGCGGAAAACCAGCACGGAACGGCACAGAAAACCAACACGGAATGGCATGGAAAACCATCACGGAATGGCATGGAAAACCAGCACGGAATGACATGGAAAACCAGCATGGAACGGCATGGAAAACCAGCACGGAATGACATGGAAAACCAGCATGGAATGGCATGGAAAACTGCCACGGAATGGCATGGAAAACGAGCACGGAATGGCATGGAAAACTGCCATGGCATGGCACAGAAAACACCCCACGGTCGTCGTCTCTGGTGTTCGGCTTTGGCCAAGGTGAGCTGAAATAAAGGCGAGGACGCTGCAGCCCGTCCACTGAAGCGCTGAAGGCCTGGAAGGCCAAGCCTCCGCCTGCAGATTTCACGGCTCGCATCGACGTCTTTGTTAAAAAAGAAAGAAAAAAAAAAGAAAATCACATTTGTTAGCGATTAAAACGCTCAAGGTAGCCCTGCAGCGCTTTCCCAGAAACGCGAAACACGAGCGCTCTTCCATTCAGGCGTTCGGGAGATGAGGTTTCCCAGTGATTGATGTTGTTTGATATTTCCCCGTGCAGTAAAAATAGTGTGTAATGACTGTCCTGCACCAGCTGGACGGAACGCACCGCGACTGCGTGTCTTCGGGCGTCGCCACAGGGCCTGTTTACTGCGGCGCGGGGCGACTGTGCGGCTGTGACACGCCCACCGCGGTCCGAAAGAGAGCCCATTGTCACACAGGAACAGCAGATTCCGCCCACACCCACTCTGAGCGGTTTGAGCCTACAGGTCTACCGAGCTCGCTCGTGAGTCACAGGCCAGGGAGGTGTGTGTGTGTGTGCGTGTGTGTGTGTGTGTGCGTGTGTGTGTGTGTGTGTGTGTCTGAGTGTGCGTGCGTGCGTGCGTGTGTGTGTGTGGGTGCGTGTGTCTGCGCTTCAACTTTTTCAATTAATCTCACTAACGAGCTGTTGTGTGTATATGCACATGTATGTAGGCCTGTATGTAAGTTCATCAATCATATTAACGTTTTATGAACTGCTGTGCGTGCATATGTGTGTGTGTGTGTGTGTGTGTAGGTGTGTGTGTGTTCCACGTCTGCAACCAGAGGGAGACTCACCAGCACAGATCAGTAAGCCCAGACACATTTCACAGAACAATGCGATTTGCCTGTGTTTACACTGCTAAATGACAGACAAGCAGTCCGTGCGGGGAGAGGAACAAGCCCCATTAATCCATCACATATGGGCTCAAAGAGACGCAGTTTCCCCGCCCGCCTGCCTATGCGGAGGGGGACCCTGGGACTGCACACACTGCCCCCTCATTGCGGCTCTGCAGACCGGCTCTTAATTTGCCCCTAATCCAGAGTTGCTGGAAGCAATCATGGGCCTGGAGCAGGAATGCTAGGTACTGCTGGGGTGTGGTGGAGTCGTGAGGGGGGGGCATGAGTGTGTGTGCGTGAGTGTCTCGTGTCTGTGTCTAAGTGTGTGTGTGTGTGTGTGTGTGTGTATATATGCATGCATGTGTGTGTGTGTGTGTGTATCTCTAAGTGTGTGTATAGGTGACTGTGTGTGTATGTATTTGCGTGTCTGTGTGTGCGTGTGTGTATATATGCATGTGTGTGTGCGTGTGTCTCCAAGTGTGTGCGTGTGTGTTTGTATGTGTGTGTGTGTGTGTGTACATGTGTGTGTGTGTGTGTGCGTGCGTGTCTCTAAGTGTGTGTGTGTGAGTGTGTGTGTGTGTGTGTACATGTGCGTGTGTGTGTGTCTGTGTGTGTCTGTAAGTGCATACGCACACACACACACTCGTGTACGGGCACACCTACTTGTCGATGTCAATGCCGAGCGGATTGGCGGGGCGCAGGGACAGGGGGGAGATGCCCTTGTTCCGGTCGGTGCGCATGTCGTAGTAGTTCATCTCGTCCACCCACACCGCAGACTGGTCCAGAATACCTAACACCCCCCCACACAACAGCAGCTGGAGCTCAGACAGGAAGTACACACCTGCCCACTGCTCGCTCATACAAACCTCATACAACACGCTCTCAAACACGCGCGCATATATGACACGCTCTCAAACACGCTTCCTCATACGACACGCTCTCAAACACGCTTCCTCATACGACACGCTCTCAAACACGCTTCCTCATACGACACGCTCTCAAACACGCTTCCTCATACGACACGCTCTCAAACACGCTTCCTCATACGACACGCTCTCAAACACGCTTCCTCATACGACACGCTCTCAAACACGCTTCCTCATACGACACGCTCTCAAACACGCTTCCCCATACGACACGCTCTCAAACACGCTTCCTCATACGACACGCTCTCAAACACGCTTCCTCATACGACACGCTCTCAAACACGCTTCCCCATACGACACGCTCTCAAACACGCTTCCTCATACGACACGCTCTCAAACACGCTTCCTCATACGACACGCTCTCAAACACGCTTCCTCATACGACACGCTCTCAAACACGCTTCCCCATACGACACGCTCTCAGACACGCTTCCTCATACGACACGCTCTCAGACACGCTTCCTCATACGACACACTCTCAAACACGCTCACACGTACGACACGCTCTCAAACACGCTTCCCCATACGACACGCTCTCAGACACGCTTCCTCATACGACACGCTCTCAAACACGCTTCCTCATACGACATATGAATTGAATTTGAATTGAATTGAGAGGGAGATAAAGAGAGAGAGAGAGAGAGAGAGACAGAGAGAGAGAGAGATAAAGAGAGAGAGAGACACACAGAGAGAACCCTGCTCACCTATTTTCTCGGTCTTCAGGAGCTTGAAGGAGACGGTGGAGGTTCCGTTGCCCCCGGACTTGGTGGAGACGATGATCTCCCCCTTGTCGTCCTTGGCCGGCCCCACCCGGCACACTATCTTGCTGCCGGACATCCATTCGGCAGTGAGCAGGCAGTTGTGTCCGCAGATAGACAGCCCTGCGGGGGGGGGGGGGGGTGGGGGGGGGCCAATACCAGAACGTTAGCATAAATTCATTTAAAGATGCTAAAATAATGATGAACAGCCAGACACTTTCTGATGGGGGGGGGGTTCTCTCCACAGAGAAAAGGAGCAACCTCACTCCCTGACTCACTCAGGAGGAGGAGGAGGAGGCCGTGGGCGTTACGCTCCTGTCGCCTGGTAATCACCAGGGGTCAAAGTTCAGACAGGGTCAGGACCCCAGTCTTGTAGGTGGCCGACCTGTCTCCACCCCCCCCCCCCCCCCCCCCCCCCCCCCCCCCCCCCCCTAAAATGAGTCCGGCGCTCTCTCAGCCCGGCCCCTCCGCCCCCCCCCCCCCCCGGGCCCGGCGGGACACGGCGCTCGTCATCACCCACTCCAGAGGACATTTATCACAGCCCCCCCACCCCCCCCCCCCCCCCCCCCCACCGCCGGCGTTTCGCTCCCAAGCAGGCAATTACCCATTCATCTGCTCTCCCTGTTTCTACCGCCCCCGCCCCCGCCACCCCCGCCACCGCCCCCGCCCCCGCCGCCACCCCTGCCGCCGCCCCCGTCCCCACCAGCGCCACCGCCGCCGCCGTGGGGGGAGGGGCATCAGCCGTTACCACCACACCAAACCCAATCAGACCAGATCACACCGGATCGGACCGGATCAGACCGGTTCTGGCCCGGCAGACAGCCCCCCTCTGTGAGGCGAGGGGCATCGGGGGCAGGGCAGGAGCGAACGAAACACAGCCGGCCCACACGTGTGGAGCGACCCATTAGCACTTCATTTCTACGGCTAATTTTAGCCGGTGCGCGGGGCAGAGGTCGTGTCAACAGCCCTGAGTGCCTGTCTGTCCTTCTGTGGGTCGCTCTATGAGCGTGATAACTAAGGAGATGACAGGCAGACGTGGATGACAAACATCAGTATTACTGCTTATTGGGCAAATAATTTTTCTTTTAAATGTTAGAGCTGCTATGTGTTGCATTTGAGGCTATTATTGACTGGCCACTTCATCTGATAGCCAAGGGGATATACAGGCCCTTCCAGTGGCACTTCAGTTTTCACCGAACGCATTAATAAATATATACAAAAGTATCTGGACGCCCCTTGGTCCTGGGGCTGTTTTGGTTTGGGCTAGGCCCCTTAGTACCGGTAAAGGCTAAATTTACTGGAACTAAGGAACGCAGTCACGTAGCTATCTGCTGCGTCCGAAGGAGAACAGAAAAAACGAATCGTCGATGGAACCACCGCAGCCCCGTGAGAGGCTAGCAGGCGCGTTAGCCCCACGACGGGAAACCTTGGTGGCGCAGTGGCGAGTTCCAGCCCCCGCCCCCCCCCCCCCCTGAAAATCAGCCAGGGTGGCCATCCCCCCCTCCCCCCCGCCCCCCCATCCCCCCCCCACCGGCCCTCAGCGCATACCAGCCGGGCCCGGACCCACCGCCAGATCCATCTTGCGATAATGTTTTCGGCGGCTTAAAGTACACCTACAGTTACAAGTGCAACAATCTTTCCAATAAGCGTGTTATGTGTCGGGGCCTAAGGTGGATTAGGGACGGGGTGGGGGGGCTGGGGGGGGGGGGGGCGGGGGCGTAATCAGGAGAGGCTTTCTCATTAAGCCCTCACACGGGCTATGAAAACAGGCCAGGGCCGCGAATCAAACAGGGAGGGGGGGGGGCGGGGGGGGTTGCAGCCCCGCGTGACCCCAACACCAGCCTCCGCCGAATCAGCCCCCACCCCCCCACCCCCACCACCACCCGGGAGGGGGGGGGGGAGCAGGTTTTAGTCAACACTCATTCAGTGTAAATTTGGGAGAAGGCTTTTTTTTTTTTTCCTTTGAAAGCTTTTTCCTTGAAACGTCCCGGGCCTGTGTACTGAGGGCGGGCGGCTTGGCCCGGCTTTTGACAAAAGAAACAAAAAAAAACGGGACGGCTTTATTTTATTTTTCTGCTCGTCAGGGACGGGGCCTGGAAGGTCACGCAGCGATTCCGCCCGGCCTCGCGTCTGAGCGCGCCACATGCGAATCGCAGCTTTTTGGGGCCGGTTCCCCACCCTCCTCCCCCACCCCCCCTTTCGTTTAGTTTTCGCTTTGTTTCGTTTCGTCGTCTTCCAGAGAATAGCTGCAGAGCCTTGAAGCGAACGCGTAAAAAAAAAAAAAAAAAAACCAGATCGCAAAAAACCGAGGATCGCGCTGTTCACCAAACAGATTTTAGGATAAAGTCACGGAGGGAGAAGAACATCGGTGACGTGGTCCCGAGCGAAAAGCACCCAAAAAACCCGTAGGGGGCGCTGCCCGGCGACCCCGGAGACACAGCGGACACAGAAACGCCAGAGACACACACGGGCTCTGCTGGCAGGACAGCACACAAGCACATCACACCAGGCAAACAGCGAGAGGGAGGGAGGGAGTGAGAAAAAGAGAGTGATAGAGAGATGAGAGAAAGAGATAGAGAGAGATAGAGAGAGAGGGGGATGAGAGAGAGAAAGAGAGATGAGAGAAAGAGATAGAGAGAGAGAGAGAGGGATGAGAGAGAGAAAGAGAGATGAGAGAGAGAGATAAGAACGAGATAGATAGAGATAGAGAGAGAGGGATGAGAGAGAGAAAGAAAGAGTGATAGAGAGAGAAAGAGAAAGAGATATAGCGATAGAAAGAGAGAGAGGGATGAGAAAGAGAGATGAGAGAAAGAGATAGACAGAGATAGAAAGAGAGAGAGGGATGAGAGAGAGAAAGAGAGATGAGAGAGAGATGAGAAAGAGATAGATAGAGATAGAGAGAGAGGGGGATGAGAGAGAGAAAGAGAGAGATTTGGCAGCACGATATGTAGATTCCTGCCACAGACAGAGGGACAGCAGTGACTCCTAACCCTCACTAACTAATATATACAGCACATGTACCTGTTTTTAATTACATAATGTCTATTTATATCTTTTAGTCGCAGTATAATAATTACTGTTTATTATTATATACGAATACACATTCTATTTCTGTTATATTTCTTGCCTCGTATTTATTGCTGTTGATATTTCCGTCATCGTTGTTATTATTCTGATTGATCATCACGATTTGGCAATATGTATCCGAAAATATATCATGCCAATAAAGCATTTTGAATTTGAAAGAGAAGGAGATAGAGAAATGGAGAGAGACAGAGAGAGGAGAGAGAAATGGAAAGATACAGAGAGATGAAGATACAGAAGGAGCGATATAGAGATTGGGAGAGATGGACAGAGATATAGAGAGAAGGAGAGAAACAGAGAGAGATGATAGAGATGGAGAAAGATGTAGAGAGATGGAGACAGAGAAGGAGAGAGAGACAGAGAGATAGAGAGAGAAATAGAGATATAGAGATGAGAGAGATATAGAGAAATGGAAACAGAGAAGGAGAGCAATATAGAGAGAAGAAGCACGATACAGAGAGATGGAGAGAGAGACAGAGAGAAGGAGAGAGAGATGTAGAGAGAGCTCCTCTCTGACAAAAGGACAGCAGGCTCATGAGTCACTGCCAGACAACCTCTAGCAGAAGGCCAGCTAGTTCTTTCTCTCTCTCAGTGTCTCTGTCTCTCTCTCGCTCGCTCTCCCTGCAGTACTGTTCCTCTCTGGGTCCCGGTGTAGGGCCTGCGTCGGCCATGTTGCTCCTGTGACTCATCCTTAACGCAGCTAAACAGGGATACTGAGGGAAACTTGATCAGCGAACACAAACACAACAACATGGCCTCCCCAGCGCCACACAGAAAACAGCGCCCTCAGTGTCCGCCAAGAGCCCTGCGGCTAGGACCTCATTCCACAGCCCAAAAGGGAATACAGCTCCTCAAACACACACACACATACATGCATGTACACGCTCTCTCACACACACATGCTCACACACGCATATATACACTCTCTCTCTCACACACACATGCTCACACATGCACACACACATATACACTCTCTCTCACACACGCACACACACACACACACACACATATGCACTCTCTCTCACACACACACATGCTCACACACGCACACACACACACACACACACACACACATATACACTCTCTCTCACACACACACACATGCTCACACTCGCACACACACAAACATAAACTCACTCTCTCACACACACATGCTCACACACGCACACACACACATATGCACTCTCTCTCACACACACACATGCTCACACACGCACACACACACACACACATATACACTCTCTCTCACACACACACATGCTCACACTCGCACACACATGCACTCACTCACTCATAAACACACACACATACACACACAGACACACGCAGACGCACACACACATACAGTACACACACAGACACGGACCGAGACTTGCGGTCATGAAACATCACATAACTCCACTCATACAAGGGCTGTGAACAGTACCCATCTGAAATGATGTCTCGATGCCTGCACTTCAACTGCAAAAAATACTAAATTATATTTGCGCACACCAAATATATTACCAGAATATTTATTTGATGGGTTTATAACTTAAACCCATCAAATCTGGTTTTCTTTGTGATTCACGATCAGGTAGGTTCTTCAGTGTTCAGCAAAAAAAAATTTTATCGTAAAATTAAAATATCACATACATAATAACATCGACATAACATAAGTGACTTATGAGTTGATGGGCTGACATTTAAAAAAATCTAAAAATTTGAAGCATGCTATCAAATAAAAATAGATAAAATACTAATCATGGGTAAAATTATCAAAAATGTATTTTTCTGAAGATATTTTGTAATTTATCTGGAAAAAAAAAACATAAATATATTTAATTTTGAAAAGTTTTAGGCAGGCCGCCAAGTGCTTTTCCAAGCCGCCGAGTCCGCGCGTATGAAAAATTGCGCAAAAACAAACAAAAACAAAAACAAAAACAAAACGTATTAGAAATGGTCCTGCCTTTATTGGTACAACTTAGTCCTGAATTATACTGCATTTCACGTTTTTAAAGTTTTGACGGCTAAATTAACTTCAGTATAATCAACATAATTGCACGAAAGAACGAGACAGTAGACAGAGAGCGCCAACAACCGCGCGTGCCACACAGCGTCTGCTATTTTCAACAGAAACCGCCTACCTTTGTAATTTTGGCGGGTTTGTGTCTTCATGGGGAAATTGTCAGTTTAATTATGAGGCATCTGCCGACTTTTAAGGTATATTTATAAATCATCATGTGACGTAATTGGACGTAATTCCATGAAAATCTCAGAAATACGCCATCTCTTTACAACTGAATGAATGGGAAAATGGTTCAGGATTTGCCAATTAAGCGGATTTTACCGTGTTATCAGTAACCTGCACTGTTTTTTTTCCTGAATGTGCAGACAGAACTGAGAAATAAAATTCAGAATACGTAATAAATTCAAAACATAAAACAAAAATGACATTTTTTTGTTTGTTTTTATTTATTTGTTTAATTTTTTTGTTGGAACCAAGACAAAGCACATTATCAAATTTTAAAACGCAATTCTTCATAAAATCAAAAATATAATCCGTTACCAAACTATTTTAGAGGGAGACTACAGGCAGACCAAAATAGCATTAAACATATCGATCGCTTCAGCATAACAACGAGAGAGAACAGCGCACCGTTTACACAAAGTATCTTTTTAGCAACATATCCTCAAATTCCCCCTCTATCAAAACTCTGTAAAATAAACACACTTAAGATTTTTCCCATCTCGCCTTTTCACAGCCTACCGAAAAATTTTGATCGAAATCCATCCCTCGGTCGCTGTGTACATATTCCAGCCGATGTAATGAGACAAAATAACAGTGCCGAAGTCCAAAAAGAACGCCAATTCCAGATACTCGGCACATTATTAAATTCCCCGTCGTTAAATTTGGAAAACATTTGAGGTCCACAGGCACCGCACATGGCTCCATGCCTGATAGAGAAATATTTGTCTTAATTTTTATCTGAAAACATTTTCATGCACAGCAATATCAGGGATATTTCAGGGGAGCGCGAGAGAAATGTGATTACTAAAATAAAGCTCATTTAATGAAGGTTTTGACCTACTGGAATTCAGGTGAATTCAACACATGATATGGATTATGATTATTGCAAATTGGCATTATAATGTTGAGCACGTATTTAAAAATACGAAATAAAAATGCTTGATGTGTTTTTAATGTAAAACTCAACGCATTTATTTATACATAAATCATAAATCAATTTTACAAATGCTTTACTCAAATATGCTTTAAAAATATTTTATATTATTTGAATTGTATGTAAAGTGTTTTTTATTCAAACAGTTCTCATTATCACCATTTGTAGAATATAAATGTATTATTTTCTATTCAAAATGAAATAACTGTATTTTCATTATTTAGATTATAGGGAATTAAGAATCAATTCGTGATCATGATTTATGAAACAAACAAAAAAATTAGTTCAATATCTGGAAATGACATCTACTGAAAGCCAATGATTATAAAATGTGTTTTTTTTTCTTCTTTTTAATCCTCCCACAAGTTACCTTAGGAAATAATGGCTTCATATTTACAGTAAATGTGCAAATCTCGCAAAGCACATGTCAATTTTTGGATATTTATAAAACAATCTCATCTTTCCTCGCGCACTCAGTTAGAGATTAAGGGGAAAAAAACACAATTCACGAACGATACTTCCCGCGATCACTTTGATCACTGTGTAATTAACTCACAAGAAAAAAAAATTACCGAGAGCTATTCGTCTATTGTTAGCGTTCCATACGCAGAAACGTCAAACAGTTGGGTCAGGGCGATCTCAAATCCCTTTCCAAAGAAATACACATAACAGCCGAGCTGAATTCAGGCCCATTGCTTAAAATACTCAGAAGCATTCTTCACTTTTTTTCCATCAGAAATAATCACAGGTAAACACAGTTTTGCTGAGTTTACTCAGGAGGCGATAGTAAGTGAGTTACCGATGAGGTCCGCGGGTCCCGTGCCCAGGTTCTCCCCCCGGATGGTGACCTTGGTCCAGGGTGCGCCCTCGTTGGGCGAGATGCCGGTGACCAGCGGGGGTTGGCGGGAACGAGACATGGTCGTGGTGAGGCTTAGCTGGGATCCGTTACCTGTCAACACGGAAAAGACCCAGACACGTCACTCAGCAACCGAGAGCAAAAAATAGCAAAACTAAAACAAGGCTGTTTATACTGCAACTGTTTTTTATTATCTGTTTATTATCGTTATTTTTTATTTGTGTTTTATTTTATTTAGGCCTATTAATAGTCTTCTTCCCACACGTTTTTGTTAGCATCGTTTCGGTTATTGATTGTGCCGTTATCGTGGCGCGTGTACCTTACGGCAATAAAACGTGCCAGAAAATTAGATTTGAATTTTAACTGAGAGAGGAGAAAAACTACGGCAGAGACGTTCTCCGTGTTTGCACTGTAAGTCGCTCTGGATAAAAGCGTTGGATAAATAACAGTAAAGCAAATTGTATTATAAAAAGAGACTTAGTTTATGTAGCAGCGCTAATACAGACAGAGGAATGACTGACCGAGGTACCATGTAGCGGTCAGCAAACCCAGAACAAAAACAGCACACTAAGCAGTGCAAAGTGGCACTGTGGGTTCAAAGCGCTAGCATTAAGGGTGAACTGGCCTTACTCTTCCATAAGGGCACTACGGTATTTCCTAAAATCCTAAAAAAAAAAACAAACATGCAATAGCACTTGCACAGACATTTATGGTAAAGCGGATTTGCATTCTTTGTCAAATAAATGAGTTTTTTTTTTGTTCTCTTAATATAAAGTAGAAGAAACTTCCTTGTAAGTAGGCTAAACTTGAGCGTAGCCTACATAAAAAAGCAACTCACAGCATCGCAATGTGACTATTACTTTGTTTTCACGTACAGTAACGGCCTCAGTAAACAGCACAGACCGTTTACGCAAGCCAAGCATCCTGCAGGAAAACAGGCGAGAAAGGCCTCCCTCTCCGGTTAAATGTGAAATAGAGAAAACGTTAATTCAATACATTCGGCGTTTCGATGCACGAGAAAAACACAACAGCAAAAATAAAAAAATAAATAAAAAAACAAAGAAAGCCTTTTACAGCAGGGGTATGTGGAGCTGAGCTCACACTCCTACACCTTCACCTTTACCTGGTCCTCTCCCCCCCCCCCCCCATCCCTGGCTGGACACAACCCATCCTCCCCCAAACGGCCAGGGGGAGGGGGGCAGGCTGACACAGGGGGACATGGGAGGTTAACAGCTCTCTTTAAAGAAGTGTTCCACCGCTCATTCGACAGGGCCTACTGGTGTGTGCGGTGAGGCCGGTGGGGGAGGGGGGGGGGGTCTCATTTTGGTAAAGGGCACGACCGTTGTGTTTTCCCAGCGGGGAGCTGGGATGGACCCCCCCTGCCGCTGCCCCCCCCGACTTCCCTGCACACTCTCACACACACACACATGCACACACTGCTCTCTCTCTCAGACACACACACACTGCTCTCTCTCTCTCTCTCTCACACTCAGACACTGCTCTCTCTCTCTCACACACACGCACACACAGTTCTCTCACACACACACACACACACACTCCTCTCTCTCACACACACACACACTCTCTCGCTCCGCGGGCCGGGCAGACTGACAGCTCGGGGGGCCGTTGCGTGCGAGGGGCCGGGGCAGGCGCTGTGTGGTCTGGGTGTGTGGTCTGGGGAGCGGGCCCAGAGAAGCCCCAGTGTGTTTACTTTACTGTGGGCCTCGCACTGCCCCGGGAACCCTGCCCAAACGCTGCTCCGCTCCGCTCCCCGCTCCAGGCCCCGCCTCCGCGCTGCGCCCGTCTCCACCGCCGGCCAATCGCAGGGCGGCCTGCTGCCCCCACTCCCATCTCCACCACCGGCCAATCGCAGCGCAGCCTGCACTCACCGAGCTCCAGGAGACCTGAGGCACTGAGCGTGCTCAGTTTGTACCATTTTAGCTCTCTGACAGGGAGAATCTCCTGACAGACTGGCTGAGAAAAAAAACCCCACTCTGATTGGACGGCCCCGTGTGCGCCTGGTAGGACTGATAATCAGTGCAGAAATATGAAGTGCGGTATTTCTGAGATTCTTTAATCACACCGCACTGCCGTTACAGAGAGTACGGGAAAAAGTGCTGCATCTGAAGCGCCTTAGCCCCAGGCACAGAGCAAACGCATTTACCGGCCAGATACGCTGCAATGAAGCAGCTTTGGCCGAGCTCCGTACTCCGCACGTGAACACTCACAATCCGTCACAGCGACGAGTCTGCGGATTACTGAAGCTGCTGAACGACTTGACGAGATTCACAACGGGGCAGGGAGTGAGATAAAACGCGGGCCTTCCTCGCGCTGTTTTCCCGGAGAGCGGCCGTTATATCGGAGGTTCTGTGTAAAAAAAACGTGCGTTACGCACAGCAGGCCTGAGCATCTTTCAGGCCCCAGAGAGAAAAACCTGCTGCAGTTTCCTTTCACAGCCTTTAGAGGGCAGCAAAGGACCCTGCTAATTCCAGACAGGAACAATTCGACTCACACCGCAGCTGGTGTCTTCATGCCCTCCTGGCTACAGCCATGCATTCAGATCTGTGCTACAGTAAGCTAGAGATGCTATGTAATCAATTAAAAAGATCAAAGCCTTTTTTTTACATTAGCAATTTTGCTAAAAAAAATTTAAAAAAATTTCAAAAGAGGATCAAATCAAATTTTGTCTGGCAGCGGGTCGAGCGGGGCATTAACCTGGCGCTGCGGAGGGTAAACCTGGGCCCACGCTCGAGGTGAGGTCGGGCGGGGCGGGGCGGGGACAGGGCGGGGCAGGGCAGGGCGGGGCGGGGAGGAGCAACTGTTGCCTCACGACTTCCTGCTTGCCTCAGCAGTTTTTTGAGACTAAGAGGGATGGCGATTGTTAGTCCCCCCCCCCCCCCACCCTAGAACCCCGTCTTGGTTTGGAACTCACCCGGATGAATCGAGAAGATGGACACCGGTTGGATCTACACACGCCCCCGCCCTCCCCCCCCCTCCCCCTTCCCCACCAAAAACAGTATTGGCAAGAAAGTGCACAATAGCACTGCAAAAGTCACATGACAATGGGTGCTCACCAAAAGTGCAGAAGGAGTTTCTATCCAAAAATCTGCTGAGGAACTGTGGTACAGACTAAATGCTCCCAATAATGAACTATTTAACAGGTGTAAAACTCTAGTTTTGTTTTACTTGGAAAAAGTATTTTTAACCATTTTTTTCAAAAGTGGTAGTTTTGTTCAGTCAGCCAATGATTCCTCGCCCTACCCATAACTCCCCTGGGCAGGGCTGGGTGGACCTGCCCACAGTGACTCAGGGCTTCAGAAATGCCATGTTGGCAGCTCTTACCCATTCTCCTGATCTGAAAGCCATCAACATGAAAGAAACACAAAAAAAATAAAATTTAAAAATATGGAAACTGACTAAAACAAAATTGTTGTGCTGTTAGCTGTGTCTTTCCTTAAAGTTCATTCCAAATTAGACTGATGTATTGGAGTAAAACAAAACAAGCAAAATACAAAAGACACAAAGGCAGGTTAAAAAAAACTAATAAAAAAAAAATGAGATTCGCAGGTTTGATTTCACGCGAACACGCTGCTTTAAGTGGGGACTCGCGGGCAGATTCCGCTGCTGATTACATCCGAGAGGGGAAAAGTGGCGCGTGGGATTTCTCCATGTGGAACGCGCGCCGCAGAGGACCCGAAACCGGTAATAGCTTTTCACCTCGCTGTAATTTCCAGCGCTCTCGTGCGTGTATGATTTTTTAAACTGCGCGACAACGCCAAACGTGCCAATTAGACGGGAGCGCCTTCAGAATGTCCTGGGAAACGGTTCGACGTAAATTCGCGGCCCGGATTATAACGCACACAAAACGCCCGTCTCAAAGCAGATGGAAACAATTGCGCAACGATACGTACCGATACTGAGGCAGCACTTAACCGGGCCGAAAGAGACACAAGCCTCCCGCATCACAAACTACATTCCAGTCGCACTGCGCTGCGCACCAGACAAAAACACACGAAAAACGCAAGAGGCTGAAAACTGCTCTGCGGTAAATGAGCGGACTGAAACGACACTGAAATAAAATGATAACAGCACACTAGGCTATATTCCAGCTGTCAGACAGGAGGCTTCTATATATATATACTTTTTTTTTGCAATGTACACAACAGCACAATTTATTTATCTTTATATTTTCAAAAATACATTTACAATGTACTGCAGTATTTCATTTCTAGGGAAGGGGGAGAGCTTTTTAACGGCAAACACACAGTGACACTGGCAGGCAGTAAAAAAGGCCAGAGCCTCTGGCGTGGCACAAAGGCAAAACGTGGCCGCTGCAATTTAAGAATGATCACTGAAAACGAAACAACTGTTACACGTTACATAAACATGACTGTAGCGCTCCTTTCTCCCTCTCTTTCCTACAGCGTCTTTCTCTGACCCACCCCGTCCTTTCTTCCTCTCTACCTCTTTCCCTCTCTCTCTCTCTCTCTCTCTCTCTCTCTCCATCGTCTTCCTCCTCTTCCTCCTCTGTGGCGTGCAGCGTGGGACTGGGGAGTCTCTCGAGGCTATCGAGGCCTGTTTTTAGATGCGCCGGTGTTGTTTTCGGCGCGCGTGGAGCGGGGGTCCGCCCCCACTCCCCCCCGCGCCGAATCAAAGGCCCGGTCTGACCCGGGCCGCCGTCCCGCGCCCGCCCGACCGCCCACCACCCACCGAGAGGCGAAGCACAATCAGGCCCAAACACAATGCGCCTTCGCCCCGCATCCTGGACAAACAGCCTTTGAACGGCACGCCGAGGGCGGGGGACGGGGACGTGGGGGGGGGGCGGGGGGGTCCTACCCGAGGACGGGGATGGGGGGGGATGGGGGGGGGGGGCGCGATCATCCAGAACGCCGTTTTTACCGTCACCCCCTCAACCAAACAAACACGCTCGCACCGAGAAGCACTTTAATTTTCACCTGCAGGTGTGAGGCTGCGTGTGCGTCGTTCCCCCCCCCCCCCCCCCAGTAACACAGCATTTCATCTTCCCTGTTCTTTCCTTAACAGCACGAGGTCTTATTTCCCCCGATTTTACAGTTAAAGCTCGCAGTTCCCACAACTCACAACAGGAAATAACCATGCAGTGTGAGAGACACCCCATGCACACAGAGTGCAGTGCAGATGAGTTCGGCCTATGAGAGTGGGATGAGGTAGTGGTGGGTGGGGGCAGGGGGCACGGGGGGCATAAGGGGTGTAATTTGCCCCTCTGGTAACAGCCCTGTACTGAGGCCCTTTATAGCTCACAACCTTCCTGCCCCACCCCAACCCACACAGTACCAGAGTCAGAGCAGAGGATACTGTGGCCTCACACACACACACACGCACACACACACACACACGCACGCACACACACATGCACACACTCACACGAACACACACATGCGCACACACACACGCACGCACACGAACATGCACACACACACGCACACACACACACACACGCACGCATACGCACATGCACATGCACACATGAACATACACACACACACACACACACACACGCACATGCACACAGACACACACACGCACATGCACACACACACACACATGCACACACTCACACGAACATGCACACACACACACACACACATGCACACAGACACACACGCACATGAATATATGTACACATACACACACACAAATACACACATACACACACATACACTTACATACATGTACACATACATATACACACACATTAAAGGGGGTACAAAAAAAGGCTACAGTACCATCCCCAAATGAAGCAACCTAAAAACATCAAAGATACCGTCCCCAAAAAGCACCAACATGACCGTCCCCAAAAACCACCAACGCTACTGTCCCCATAAAACACCAACATTAGTTTCTCCTAAAAATGTTTTAAAAAACACTAATGTTGTTTTCACAAAAATGGAAATAACACTATCTCCAGCAACCCAGAGCAGGACGGAGCGAGTGGGGGGGGGGGGGGGTTCTCGTTCACAAGCGATTAGGGGGGGTCTGGGGGCGGCCTGCAGAATGGTCAGAGAGCTGTTTCACCTGTGAGAGAGGGGAGCACATATGGGAGCGATTGCACGGTACACAAAGGGTCCCTTTCAGGCCAGGCGGGGGGGGGGGGGGGGCGGGGGGCGGGGGGGGGCCCCCCCCTGCACACACCTCTGTCCTCCGCCAGCCCCCCAACCTGCCGTTCACGCGTCACACGGTCCCAACTTTAAACAAACACCGCTCCATCAAGGATCTCTTTTATCCGAACACCTCTGTTTGCGCTTCACTATTTGAACATAAATTACACGCCTTAATATAAAATGTAGCATACCCCACCCCCCACAACATTCCTTATGCTAGTATTACATCGATTAACACCAATAGCACTGCTGCTGAAATGTACTCTGTGTCAGGGCAGATATCTATGATGCCCCCTACTGGACAGAACTGAACAGCACTGTGTACTACGCACTCAATACAACTTTTACGCAGAGGATTGCAGGGCTAAAATTAGGCTAACATTTTTTCCAAGGAACTCGTGTGCTCCTTTTAAAGTTTAAAAATGTAGGCACACACTAATGCATCCCTATTGGCAGATGTGCTCCTAAAAGTATTATTTTTCAAGATAGCACAAATCAAGCGCTCCAAAAGCAGGAGAACTGCAGAGTACTGAGGTGTAATCAGTTACTGATGACAATGAGAAAGCGAAGAGAGATGTCTCTGGAAAAGCACAGCCAAATTTTCCTTCCTGAAAGTGAAGAATAGTTGTGTGGGCTGGACTGAGATAAGTAAGCCATTCACTGCATCACAAAACAAGATAAAAGACCAAACTTCAAAGACCTCCACAGCTATAAGGATGTGCGTGGATGTGCGCCTTATCGAATGGATAAACAGCACGCGCGATATGCTCTGTCTGACCTGGGGAGACGTACGGATCATAAAAAGGACAATCATTTTATTTCAGGCCAAACTGATAAGACAATGTTAACAATGACAAATCTAGTAGCTCTAATTTTGTAGAAAAAAAAAAAACTTTTATTTTGCCCATTTCCAGAGCTGTCTGGGAAGAACATCTCCTGAACTTGCCTGTAAAACAAGGTCATCCAAAACACTTGTATTCTCCACCCCTGAAAGACCAAAAATGACCTAGATGGAGAGTAAGTCTATCGTAGCAGAGTGGGTGGGCACTACACTTTGTTTCGGCTAAAAGCTGGGGGGGGGGGGGGGGGGGGGGGGGGAATCAAATGGCCTAGCTTTTCACAAGCAGGAACATCCACCCTCTTAAACCTTAACAAAGATTAGGCCCTGTGGGACATTAACACAAAACGCAGGACCCTGACAGAGTGGCTCACTTCTAGATTGACCTCTGACCTTCGACCCCACCTCACCTCTCATTCGCCTGGACCAGCAACGAAGGGCACAGCCAATGAGGGACACACAACAGGTTCCTATTCCTATTGCAAATAGGTCCAGTAAAGGCGTAAACATGAAAAACGCCTTTTAACAGGGTGAACAGAGGCTCCTGGAACATCAGCGGGTAAAACTGCCCGTAACAACGCTGAGTGGATCACAGCAGATCTGACTCACGAAGGCACATCTGCCCAACGCACATCTGCACTGGCCGTGTGGCTCTGCGTGTGATAGGAACACACGGACGCGAGTTTAAACGCGGGGCTAAGCTTCAGCTCTCTGTTTGGAGGCAGCAAGCCACATTTGGGTGTGCTGAAAATGAAAAGAAGAAAAAAAAAAAAGGCACAAGGACAAGACAGATGTTTTTTTGTTAAAGGTATAATTCCTCCGTAATAATAATAGCTAGCATATGGATCACTGTGTATTCGCTCCTGACAGCAGGCAGCGCTGCCTCAGATTAGCGAGGCTCGTACGGTTTCTGACTGGGATTAGAGACAGCCGGGGACCAGAGATATCCGCCCTCACCGTTTATTCCCCCCCCCCCCCCCCCCCACGGAGAGAAGCGGATAACGCGGAGCGTTCCTCACAGGCAGACCGATAAAGCCGCGCGGCTGAGCCGTTTGCAAACGCACTCGACCCAAATCGACAAAAACACCTTTTCAAAAGAGCCCGATCGCGCCCGTCCCCAGCGGACTGGTAAAGGCCAATCGGCGATGCCACCTGGCGTTCCTCACAGCCGAACTCGACGGGCACGCGCGCCGGGCGTGGACTACGGCGCGGGGACCTCACCTGAGGACACCTGCGTCTTCATTCACGTGGAACGAGCGGCCTGTGAACCCCTTCCGCGACGACTCATCCAGCCAATGAGAAAAGCTTTTGCATTCATCCAGCCAATGAGAAGGCTTTTGCTTTCATCCAGCCAATGAGAAAGCTTTTGCTTTCAACCAGCCAATGAGAAAGCTTTTGCTTTCAACCAGCCAATGAGAAAGCTTCTGCTTTCAACCAGCCAATGAGAAAGCTTCTGCTTTCAACCAGCCAATGAGAAAGCTTTTGCTTTCATCCAGCCAATGAAAAAGCGTTTTGCTTTCATCCAGCCAATGAGACAGCAGTGTCAGTGTAGGTCAAGCACAGGCATTGCTTATTCTTGTTTGTTATGTTTTGATAGGCTGTTTGTTTGGTTTTACTTTTCCCTTTTACCCTCCCCTTTCCTGGTCAGGCAGCAGGTCCTCATTAACCACTGGAAAAATAAACACAATCCCAATATCATGGAACATTCATTTACTGACATATTTTTAAAGGCTTAACTATCAGAAACATTACTGGGCTTTCAATTAAAGTATTCAACATTTCCACAGCATCATTTCTATTATGCAATCATTTTTTTACCATTTCAAACTTCTCAGTGAAACAGAACGAAATGTCCACATTAAAAATTATCTTCATAACTAAATACAGCATTTTGTTAAAGATCCAACAAGAAAAAAAGCTAAAATGCTGCCGTTCAACTTAATCTAATAAACTCCTACTATGTTACGTATTATAAAGAGTGATACATTTCATCATATTAATCGAACACAAACATCATCTACACTCCCTTCAAGTCAGAATCATCTGTATCGATTCTGCAGAGTACAGGGCCCACTACCACGTACTGATGACCGTAGTGAATGAAAAGCGTGAAATGTTGAGGTGTGTTAAATACAGAAATATTTAAAGTGTGAAATATACATATTAAAGTTACAAATTCTAAGTTTATAATGTGAAATATACTGCTAACAGCAAGTGTACACGTTAAGTGCTGTTAACTACAGCAGAAAATGTGTAACACAAATAATAAATATTAAAGTTCTAAAGGAGCAATGTAGAGTATAATAATCACTGCAGTAAATGCTAAGTGTAAAACATACGGTGTATTCATAAACACGACTGTAAAGAGTGTAAAATGTGAAGTGCGGTCCGGACCCCCCCCCTGCACCCCCCCCCCACAACCCTCCCCCAAACGGCTTTACCCCGGCGGCAGACCCCCCTTCAACAAGGGACTGTGAAAACATGGGAGCCGGGATGGGGTGCAGCATCGAGGGGCGCCACATAACCCCCCCCACCCCACAGCACCCTCCCCCCCCCACCCCCCCACCTCTGAGGCTCACTGTTGGGATCTGTAACGCTGCACTGCTGAGAAAAGCACCATGAAAATATAACCCGGCGCATTCCACCAATATAAATAAGCAGGCCACCCAAATTTCCAATTAGAGCTGGTGCAGGAGTCAGGAAATGGCCAGCGATCCGTCAAAAGGCCCCCCCCCCCCCCCCCCGGGCCAGGCCGGGCCGGGGACACGGAACAGTGACGTGGGGGGGTGGGGGGGGGTGCTCGGAGAGGGAGCCGGTCTCTTTTGCGTGAAGATGGCTCCCCTCCAACCCAAACCAGGCTCGCCCGGATCCGTACAGATAGCCTGAGTCATGCCCACATCGCCGCGCCATTATGGAACAACGCATTTTCAGTTTCATTAAAAAAAGACAAAACCATTGTTATTGTTTGACATATCTTTACATGCAACAACATCAGCTGGCTTAAGTCACATTAAAAGATTTCCAACCTTAAGCTTAGCAAACGATGGAGAGCACCAGCAGGTTAAATTTCCATGTTCCAGCTGTAACAGCACGAATGCTCGGCCCTGCTGCTACTGAACAGGGTCCCAGCTTTTCAGCCTGGGAGTGGGTGGTGGGCGTGGGGGGGGGGGGGGGGGAAGGGAGGGGGGGTCTGATTCCTGTCACCTTGAGGTCAAAGCGGGGAAAAAAACATTATTTCATAAACCTGTAATAATTAGCAAACAAGTCCAAGAAGGACCCAAAAGGTAATTTGCTTAAAGACATGAAGTGCAGACAGGGGTACCATAGTCCTGTGACAATGGGAGGAGGCCAGGCGGGGGCAGGGGGGGGTGATTGTTAGCTTGCATTGATGCAAGATTGATTCATATAACTCTACCCAATACAGTTTCATATTCATATTGATATAGACTAATGCTAAGCTAATCTTAAATTTATAAAACAACAAAGATATAGGGAACAAACCAAGCACAGAAACATTTTTAAGCTAAAGGCGTTTCCGCCAAAAAAATTTTAATAATAATAATAATAATAATAATAATAATTTTTTTAAATTTCAGTACTATGTATTCCTTCAGATTTTTGGCCAAAGGAGAGACCCCAACATCACTTCCAAAGTTTCCATGGCACCTTAAGTTTGTCTGTCAGTGTTGTATGTGTTGGTCATAATAAATGCCTCCAGAGCAAATCGTTGGATAAACTTTATTTGAAGTGCTAATACTAACAACATGTCACAGCAGTGAAAATGTGGCTGGTTTAATAGAAACAAGTAAAAATAATGCTTTGAAAACACAATGAAAACAGCAGGAATAGCAAAAAGGGTGGGAAAAAAATCACTCTCCACAGTAAACTCGTGTTTATATCTGAGGTTAATAGCCGAGAGCTCCAAGTCCTTTATCACGCGCTGCTGAAAACGAACGATCGCATACCGCTCTGCTTCTGCGGGGACCGGCGCGAGCAAACGCACGGCTCAGAAAGAAAAAAAAATCAGCAAAGCAGTTCCGAGGAATGGAGCCACGGGGATTTCTCCTCACATACAAACAGCCAACTGCTTTCATCTGCTCCTATTGTGCTTGGCATAGTGTCACCACAGAAAAGCACGGGGTGCATTATGCAGTTTGCACGGTGACGACTGACGCAATAGAGCCCCAGTACTTTTTGGGTACGGCTTTATTTGCGTGAAAGCGGAGCGGAGCAAAAGACTCAACGGCCTTTCAAAGATAATGCTTCGAGAAGCGTCCAATAGTCACACTGAAATCCCGTAATTCCCACACTGTAAACAGATGTTCCCTATTAAAAAGGAGAGATTACTGTATTTTGCCAACAGTATGCCTCTCACAAACCCTGCACAAAAATGTTGTCAAATGTTACGGTTTCAAAATTTTCACACTGGCAAAGAACAGCTGTTTTGAAAACGTGTTTGCAATGCATACCAAAAAAAGTTATTTTGCACAATGCCGTTGAAACATGTCTTCGCAAAATGAAGACATCTCTCTTTATGAAAATATGTCTGCGAATCATTATCTTCTAAGCTAAAGCCAGCATCAAACATGTTTGGCTTTTTTTGTTTGCTATGTTGCATGGTGGTAATGACATTCAGATTCTAACGTTCAAAAAAGCAGGACATCTAATTCAGCCTTGTTTATATACATTATAATTTCCAACCCCACTAGCTAATCTCAACTAAATTCACCCACATAATGAATCCAAATGGAAACACACATGCATTCTCTTTGATTAGCTACACATCTCATACGTGCTGTGTTATACAGACACCATTGTCTAAGGAGACTAATATTTAGGCTACAGTTAGTACATTATCAATGTATGCAGTTGAATATTAACTGTACTACAGATCCTGGTTCAAGAGAGTACCAGCAGACTGGACACAAACCAGCAAACTCCAGTTTATGATCAGAATTCTACAATGCGTCAGTCTTCCTACGTATGCTATGTAAAAACCAAAAGATATTGACGAACACAAATTCCATGTTTTGTTGGTAATGGCGCGTCATTTGGTTTCCGAAAGTCAATAAGTAAGGTCTTATTTGCTACTGTCTCGTTTTGTCAAATTAGTTTACCAGATAGGCGAAAAAATAAGAATTTTAAGACCGATGTCAAGTGCCACTGCTAAAACCTCATAGTATAATTTCTGCCACCGCCAACGTTTAATGACAATGAAAAGGGTACCAAGTAGCAGCGAAGGGAAGAGTGTATTTTGACAATCAGGCAGTGATACTGAACGGCAAATATCGTACAAGGGCCAACGCTAACTAACCACCCAATGAGCAAAGCGTTTTAGCAAATGTTGCTACGGTAAGCAAGTAACTAACGTAGCCAAGTTAATGGTAAAGATCTTGAAGCACAGATGACAGGTATCTACCTAGCAAACAAAGAGGACAGGGCTAGTGTCGTAGCATGACATTTATACACGGAATATTACAATGAATTATACCACGTCTGTTGCTCTAGCACAGCGTTGATAAACGCCGTCGTCCCATTCCGTTATAACAAAGATATGTGCAATGGGTGGATCAGTTTCCTACGGAAACACAGATGAACATTCCGCTGACAGGACAATTTAGCTAGCTAGTTAGCTAATGAAAAATACGCAATATCGCTCGAAGCACCACTTCATTTTTAATCCAGCAATGCCATAAATAATCGTACAAGGAACTACAGATACCAATACGAACAACTTCATAACTGGCCTAGCTAGTAAGACGTAGCTAACTAGGTTAGGTAGGTTAGCCAAAACACTGGCGAGCAAGCTAGACTGTTTGCAAGTTAACAACAAATAAACCGTTCTTCGGTGAATGGCAGCACAGCACAATGAATGTTACTGCGTGCTATCTGCCTCTTACTCAACAGGAAGCTGACTATGATCGTATGTGTAACGTAAAAATTATGTTATATATTAAAAGACCCACTTACAGCTACAAGCTGCAGGATGAAGCTCCGATTGACCTCGAATGTCGCGAATTACATCAACTTCCGGGTTACAGTTTCCTGACAACGTCACTGCTCAGCCTCAGGAGATGCGAAGGTTGCAAAGCGAGCTGTGGAATCCAGGGCTGGGGCCAATTCTATTTAAATTCGGCCGATTGAGGGAATTAACCTATACTAAATTCATGAATTGAAGTGGCCATAATGCCCTGGGAATTTTTTTTTTTTATGTCAGATGTCGTTCCCTGGTGGGTAGAATTTTATTTCAGCATTGTTCAAGCTTAGATATTATGTAATTGACAATAAAACATGCAGCACTTTCCATTACGATGGATGATGCACAGCATTGGACAAAAAAAAAAAAAATAGAATTTGTATGGAAGTTTTGCAATTGCGAGCTTTTCATAATTTTTTTGTGAAGATTGTGAAATTCAGCCATTCAATTTTAGTTAATTAATTGTACGTTAATTAATTTCCATGATATTTCAAATAATGTGTGTGACTGCTTTTTTACTTTTTTATTTTTTATTTTAATTTATTCCTTTTTTTTGTTGCAAATTTGTGTCATTACATCCACCTCTGTGGTATCCAGCTTTTGGGAATGGCAGACCTCTCTTTTTCAAGTAAGCATGAATTAAACAATAGCCTTTTACATTTTATTGTATTACTCATTTTCCATCTTTCACACAGCTGTTCCTTACAGAGTAAGCATCCTGTTATTATAAAGACTTCCTGGAGCCTGATTGACACATGACTTGGAAGGCTTTGTGTTTGAAGCAACAACAAAAAAAAAAAAAAGGGGGGGGGGGGGGGGGGCGGTTGGTGGGGTGCAAACCGAGAAGCAAACAACTTAATCCTTTAAAATCCACAAATTATTATTTCCTGATTCTGAACATTCTCACCCCAACATCATTCGCATCATTGTGTCATCCTTTCAATGTACTTTTTATTATTGCATTATTTTTTCATGTGAACGATGTGGCAATCACAAATATGTTATTCTAAAAAAGAAAGAAATATTTATGGATTTAAATGTAAATTTTATTTAAATGTATTTCAGCGGTAGTCAAATTACAATATAATACACTATTATTATTATCATTATTACTACTGCTACTGTTATTATGAACACAAATGCATTATCATGAATAATCATAGTCAAGCCAATGCAGAACCAACTAATTTTACTGGTCACTAAAAAAACTCATTTTAAATCGCCACCAACACATCGTCTCTGAATTTAATGTTCGCTGCACGGTGCGCACACCAAGTTCGGCAGCAGATAGCGTTCTCGTGCTGCTGAGGCATTCCGCCGAGGTTACGGAAACGTTCCGAGAACGTCGGTGCTTCCGGGATTTTCGTTGCCTTTCATGGTGCGCGGCCGCGACGTTGCCATGGCGTTGTCACGGCGTTGCCACTTGTTCTGGGAACGGCACATCATCACAAGGGCCCGCGTCGGGGACCACCCAGGCAAAGGCTGAGGGGAAATATATATTTATTTCACGAAATTGTCCAAGGCGGACATTTCTTTGATAAGGGGAAAAGGAACCTCCGGGGAACCTGTGTTTCACAATTACGTGGTTTTTTTTTTTTTTTTAATCTGATAATTGATGGGATCGGGGTCCAGATAGGCTGACCCCCCGCTTATCGCTCTATCGAGTTCAGCGTTGCCCGGCGCATGATTGTAGTTAATGCCAAATTACTGCAGGGGCTATTTGCTAGCATAAGCACGCAGCTTAGCGTAATTACTCCCGAGAATTGAGTGTATCGCCGTGGAGACACGGCGGACCTATGAGAGGACCGCTCCGAGTTTACCGCCCTACACGCTAGCCGGCTCCTCGCGTTAAACCGTGACGTTAAAGGCGTGGTGGGGTCGCCTCCTCCAGCACAGCCTGCCCCGTCGGTCTGTCTGTCCGTCCGTCTGTCTGTCTGTCTGTCTCTCTCTCCCCATGGCTTTGTGACCCTGTAATATCCACGCCATTTTGTTCTGCTGGCACGGTGACCTGATTTACCCCCCCTCCTCTCCCACTCCCCCACTCCCCCCTGTCCGCCCCTTCCCCCCCCCGCCCTCACCCTCGCCCCACAGAGAACAAGGCCCGGTGCAGCCGTCCATTTCACACACCATTTGGTTTCATTACCACTTCCCAAATCGGCCGACTTCTGTCGGGAGGCCGCTGCGCTCCCTCGCTAACACAACGCCCGGCCGCGACGTGCGAGGGCCGACCCCCTGGGGAGGAGGATGCGTGGAAACAGGGCCGACCCCCTGGGGAGGGGGATGCGTGGAAACAGGGCCGACCCTCTGGGGAGGGGGATGCGTGGAAACAGGGCCGACCCCCTGGGGAGGGGGATGCGTGGAAACAGGGCCGACCCCCTGGGGAGGGGGATGCGTGGAAACAGGGCCTTCTTTAGGCCCTGCGTAGCGCACAGCTCTCATAAATCTGCACCTTACGCCCTCGATGAGGTTTTTTTTTTTGTTCACTGGAGGGGGTTAAGATCGAACTCACTCTGCCCGTGAGTACGACAGCAGCGGCGGCAGCTCTTCTCTTCCACTGGGTTTCTGGGAACTGCCCCCCCCACCCCCCACCCCCCAGCAGCTGCACAGCTCCGCAGCTGGACCGCAGCGGTATGACACAGGCAGAAGCTGTGTGCACACCCATCGTCGGGAGCTTGTGCGCGCTGCTGCACACCCTCCCTGATAGCAGATTTTTGCAGCGATGGGACAGGCCTGGAATTATGATCAACCATTCCAGTTTAGGAGCACGGGGAAAAAAAAACCTCGAAATAAAAAAAAGAAGTAAAATGCTCTTAAATAAAAAAATCAAAAATGAAAACCTCGGCTGAATCTGACCCATAGTGTGGATCAGAACGATTGCATCGCACGGCATTCCACGAGATGAACTCTGACCCTAACTGCACGCAGCTGCCAGCGGCCATGCCGCCTGTCCCCACAGCAGTAACAGATATGTGGCTGACCGGCTTCGCTCTCCTGGCCTGCCGTAGGTATGTCCAGCGGTCTGGAGACAGTGGTGTCATCGATGCCACGGGGGGCACAGGAACTCTGGGATTTTTGGCCCCCATTGTTGCCGTGGCACCCCGTTACCCAGACCCCATTGTTCGATGTTTGTCTTGGCCGTTTTTTTTTTTTTTCCCATGGGCCACCTGCCAGAGAGGGGAAGCGGTCACTGTAAATATCGAGCCGGAGAATCCTGTCCAGGCCCTTTCCACGGGGTCCAAAGTGAGCTCTGCGAAGAACGGAGGCGGACTTTTTCCTTCCTGAAGAAGAACTGCTTTCGTTCGGATCCAACTGGCCCGTTACAGCGAGGGGGGGGGGGGGGGGGGGGGGGTCAAGGGGTACGGGGGCAGAGAGAAATCAATCACTGTCATTTTCTACAACTTGCTTTGTCTGCAGGAGTGGAGGTAGCCTGGGGTAGCCTTGTGTACGCCGCCAGCCCTGAGCTCTTCCCCTGCAGAGAGGAGCTGCTTTGGCAGGGGCGCAGGGCAGAGGCGTCCTTCGCCCCTCTGAAATACAGAATGATGTCAAAGGCTCATTATCTCCACCATATTGTTCTCATTTCCCCCCCTTTCTGAGCGCTCGCCGCTGTTCGCATGCGGCTCGGGGGATGACTGAATCCCTTCTCTACACATCGTCCCTGGTGACGTAATACAGCACACGCCTAATTGGGGCAAGCACGATGTGTTCAGGGGAACAGATTCGAAACAACTGCAGACTGTGTAATGTAATTAGCCTGTTGTAGCCTCCCTTGGGTTACCTTGAAAGTTAATTCTGAGAAATGGTGTACAGTGCTGTACGGCCCAAATTCAGAAAAATGTGTTTTTTTTTAAAAGGCGCAGATTACAGCCCTGTTTCTTGATGGGACATTTCCATGCCACAGGTTAGCAACAAATTTGTGACCTCAGTTCATTATTGACTGTCCTCAATGACGTGCGCAGATGTGGAACACTAGTGTTCGTAATTCAATGGCCATGTGATGGACCTGCATGAAATTAATCCTCAACCAGCCCAAAAGCTAATGCCAGCTGCAATCAGAATGTCCCCAGTACACCAGATTTACAAACATGCTCCTTTTCAAGTTATTGAAAAGGCCCCAAGAGTACATTTTACACTTTAATTCTGGCTGAGTTCTATGGAAAACGGTAAACATTTCTGGATCACGTAGCACCTAGGCTAACGGGCCCGTGTTAATATTAACATAATTGACATCCTTATTCTTTCATTCATCTAATGAACTTGTTAAATCTCTTTTCCTGGCTTACCACCGCCAGCTTCATTTGATGTTCGCCCACCAAGGCCCACCGTCAATATATATTGCGTCTAAGGTGGATTTTATGAGACCTTGGGGTCTTGTCAAGATGTTAACTAGCCACCTATAAAAATACAGACCTAAAGATTCCAGCGCAATGAAGGAAAAAAAAAAGCGCAAAGCACACAACCCACGTGTAGCTAATCATTAGCTTGCATTACCGCCGTTGATGTAGAATCGAGAGATTTAAATAAACCTTCGATACTTTCATTTGTTTTTCTTTGAACGCCCTCTCCGTGCCGAGCAAGCCTTCGTGCGCGGATCGCGCACTAGCCGCGAAGGAAATCCAAACCTCGTCGAAGGTTTTCTTGGAAAATCCTTGGATGGATACAGTGGGAACGGGGGGGGGGCAAAAAAAACGGGTGAAAAACAAAGTCCCATTCAGCCGGTCTGCTGGGACAGCTGCCTCCCCCCGGTACTCTGAAGATGAAGGTGGAGATAGAGGGGGTTCCCTCATAATGTACATCACATACATGTAGCTACACTGATTCAAATAACAGGCAAATACGATATAGAATTTTGTACTGAAACACCCTACCCTTTTCTTTGCAATGTGAATGTGTGTATATATATACTGTGTGTGTATATATATATATATATATATATATATATATGATCTTATATGTATGTACGTACCACACACACGCACACACACACACACACACACGCATACACACACGTGTGTGAGTGTCTGTACACTCAGTCATACAGAGCGAAGAGAAACTGGCTCATACAAAAATTCCCGCCAATGAAAAATATTGTGCATGGTAATCTCGTGACGGGGTATTTGCGCTGAGCTTGCAGAAGCCCGTGGGCTGTAACGGACCTCAGACACATTCGGGTGTTTGGGCAGGAGTAGAGCACAGCCCCCGATCAAAGAGATGAGGGGCGGCGATACCTGGCGGGACCACACAGGTGCATCAGAGGGGTGGGGGGGCGGGGGGCGCACAGTGGCCCTTACGCAAATATTGTCCCTCCATTAGCCAGGCTTAGCCTGCCACTTTCAGAAGCCCAGAGCAGGGTGATGGAAAAGGGGGGGGGGAGTGGGTGGGGAGGGGGGGGGTTTGTCGTGGGGCGAGGGAGTATTTTCTCAGCAACATGGGGGTTAAAAACCTGGGTTAGAACAATAAGCGGCTGATCCCCAGTGTGGAGGGGGTTACCCAGGCTCAGTGCTTCACGCCCCCCCCCCCCCCCCCTTCGATCCACCGGCATCAAAGTCCACGCTTATTAACAGGGGGACGTGCTACGCGCCCAGCGTCAGAGTCCATTATCACACTCGGCCCCAGAACAAGCAAAACCAAGCGATTGTAGCCGTTAGCCCGCAGCTACGGTTAGCCCCTCTGTTGCCGTGTGGGTGTGCTTTCAAGTCCCCATCACCAGAGGGCTCTGGGTTCAAACCCTCACCAAGCGGTCACTGAGGATTTTTTAGAAAGGGTGGCCACTGTATCTCGGCTTAGCCGACGCAAGCGCAGAAACAGAGTCGTTCTTTCATGACAGTCCAGAGTTCGGCTCCGCGGTGCCTGAGAGTGTAAGTGCTCTGTCGTCAGGTGAGAACAGAAATTTCTGAGTGCCAAGGACCGAACACAGCCTCACGCTACGCAGCTCTGGCCAACTGCGCAGCCGAAACATACAAAACCCTGAGGTGGACATTCAAATATCAATATACACCATCACTTTAAGGGTTCTCTAAAAAGGCCAGGCCGCTTTAAAATGGAGTGGCCAAAGCTGGTGAACAAAAAATCCTTGGACCAGTCGGCCTAATTAACATTTAATCCCAGGCCTTGTGTGGGACCACTGAGCTCAGCACATCCCTGGCATCCAAGATCCCCTGGTTTCTGGGGAACACCCCGGTTCCAGAAACAAATTGCTGCATGATTCGGATCTCTACAAAGAAATGATGTGGCCTGGATTCTCAAATTCTAGAATGTGTGTGTGTGTGTGTGTGTGTGTGTCAGTGTGTGTGTATGTGCGTGCGCTTGCATGCGAGAGCGTGTGTGAGTGTATATCTGTGTGCCTGTGTGCTTGTACGTACATGTGTGTGGGCGTGTGTGTGTGTGTGTGTGTGTGTACTTCTGTCTCAGCAGAATGCAGACTTGGCTCAGAGCCCTTGTCTCTGAACTCTATTGTGCGCCGGCAGGTGTTTGGTTCCTGTATCCAGGTGTCTGCACTTTCATCACACAGGGGACCCCAGTGGGATTCCTCCCCTCCTCTTATCAATCAGTCAATGAACAAGTCAAACAAGAAAAAGGCAAACGGTTTTTTTTTTTCCTAAAGGCATTTCGGGTCCAAAGCCAAAAACCTGCATGCTCTGAACAGGCTGGGAAATGAGCTGTGGACACGGGAGGGTAATACCCATGCTGGACAGCAGGGGGCGCATCAGAACACAGTATGTGGCTCAGAGTGGCAGTGGCAAGCTGAAAGTAACCATGTCCTTTACTCAGAGGGTGGGGTGGGGGTGGGGGGGTGCTGGAAGCTGTTGCCCAAAACAGTCTGCTCAGAACGCAGGACACTTCACTTCCGGGCTCACCCCCCCCCCCCCCCCCCTTCAGATTTGGACAACACTCTGTGGTGCTGCTACAGACCCAGTGTCTGCAGTCACAATGGGCCATTTAATGTGTCTAACTTGTGCGTGTGTGTGTGTGTGTGTGTATGCGTGTGTGTATGCACGTGTGTGTGTGTATATGTATGTGTGTCTACCCCGAAGAGGTTAATGAGATTCAGAGTAAAAAGGAAAAAACATGTTATTATTATTCTTATTATTATTATTATTATTATTATTATTATTATTATTATTATTATTATTATGATAATACCAGTAATGAGGGGACTGTGAATTGTGGCACTTCATCAAGTAATGTGGCTGCTGGGTCCCACTGGTAAAGAAAAAAATAAATATTACACATTTTAATAGCTGCGTATGGTATCATTAAGCTTTCTTCTCAGAAGGGCTCCATATAATGAGCAGCGTTTGATGTCGACGGTGGCTTCACATTTCAGCCTTTATCCTCCCGTGCCGTTTTGCGGGTGGGTGTACGGGTGGGCGGGGGTGGCACAAAAGTAGAAAATGTTTGTATTGAAAATACTTGCGCTCAGTAGTTAGAAAGGAAGCAAAACAATTGATGGCCTTTGAAGTGAGGCGAACTATGGCGACCGAGCTCTTAAAAAACACTACCATCTTTACACAAGCTGGAAGCTGAGGGGGAAGTCAGGGGATCAGCTGAACTTTGCTAAAATTTTTTTTTTTTTTTTTTTTTTTTTCTGGAAACATCTGTAAAGGAATACACTCTCACTTACGCTAGAGCATGTCCACGACACTGCTTACCCATGTTAAACAAGTGTAAACAAATTACTTTTCTCTTTCTTTTTTTTCCTTCTTCTTCTTTTTCTTCTTCTTCTTCGGCTACAGTACGTGGGTTCGGGAGCGCGGGGGGGGGGATGGGCCGGCTGCTGCCATGGAAACGCAGGAGCTCGGAAAGAGGCGGTCGCGTCCTCCTGCCCCGCCGGATCGCCGGGTCTAGAGCACCATGGAGCGCGTGGTGCAAATTGGGGTCAGTTTCAGTGAACTGCCTGCTGCTTTGATCCCCGGACAGCCTGGGATAAAAGACATCCTGCCCGCCTGTTCCAACCGTACGCTTACGGAGGGCCTTCCCACACACAC
This sequence comes from Anguilla anguilla, assembly GCF_013347855.1. NCBI lineage: Eukaryota > Metazoa > Chordata > Actinopteri > Anguilliformes > Anguillidae > Anguilla > Anguilla anguilla. Next base: position 65,000,692 of record NC_049204.1, read on the forward strand.
ATGTACACACACGTACACATATACACACACACAAACACACGCAAACACACACACACACACACACACATACGTATCACGAGTCAATATGAAATGCAGCTAATATTTAGAGGTGGAAAAAAATGCAACATGCTAAACTACCCTGTGTATTCAGAATCAGGATCGGGTTTATTGGCCAAACATGCTTTTTACACTTTCTACAAGGAATTTGACTTCAGTCCACAGTAACTCACACTGTACTTATATTCAACAATGTCAACAACAACAATGACAAACAACAGCCAAGAGTGGGTTTTACCTACAGTAAACAGCAGTGAAAGTGCGTTGTGCTGAGTTGAGGACAAGCAGTCGCCTGTCGCTGAACTAAATCCAGCCCCTGTGTTGCCGCAATGACCGTTGGGCGTGGTGGCGCTATCCTGCCCCCGCGCTCCCGTCAGAACACAGAGCTATTCAAAATAGGGGAAAGTTCCAGAGAATCACTACTCGGTAGGCTATTGATTATCTTCGGTTGATGTCCAATTAGAATCAACTTCCACATCTCTCTAAAAAAAAAAAACTTAAAAAAAACCATCCTGCTAAAATAAACCCTGTATGGACTTAATGGCACCGTCTATCAGTGACCTTGGCCTCTTCTTTTATCTCCCTGGAATCACGCGTCGACATTTGGGCCAGGACAAAATCCCAGCTTTGATCCGCCCACCACCTGCCAATAAGAAACATAAAGCCTGCTTCCGGTGGCTCGTTTCTTATTGGCAGAGTTCGTTTTCAAGTCACGTGGAAGACGAGACGAGAGGGACTCGAGCCGTCACTACAAGATCGCAGTCCCAGCCGTTTCAGGGTACGCGATTTCTTCTGGCGAGCGCTGCACTAGGAGGCCTGGAGCCGTTGCGGCGGTTGGCAGTGTTTTAACACGAGTTCCTGTCGTTACGCGATCAAACGGCACAGTTCACTCAGTCCCTGCCTAGCAGGCATGACTCATTTTTATGGGAACCTATTGTCGCTCGATGATAAATCTTTTTTCCTCCTTCCTCTCTGTCCGACAAAGCTTTCATGATGCAACGGTGTAAAAAAAACACTTCAAAGTTCAATGTTAGTACATGATGATGAAAAGTGCACGCGCGTGTAATGGAAACGCTAAATGTACAGCTATACAAAGGCGATGAGGACGCCGCGTGAGGCAAACGGACTAGGACAGCGGAAAGTCGCGTGCTGTACCGTGCGTAAAACTGTTTTCTTCCCTCGCGCGGGTCGTGGGAGCGGGCTGCAGATGTTTGATCGGTGCGGCTCAGGAAAACAGTGGATGTACGCAAATTTGGAGCCTGTGAAGCACAAACTCTGGTTGATGAATCTGTTCCGAATGCAATATTAAATAAACGACACCATTTTAACCATGTTATTTTTTATTATAATGATTGAACCCGTATGTCTTTAAATTCCCATCTTTCTTTACATCCAAATCTCTGTGGTAATCTTTAATGCCCCCCCCCCCCCCCCCCCCCATGTACACAAAAGCTAATGATACGAACAACGCGGTGGTATTGTCTTAAACAAACTATTGTGTTACATTGTAAAGTAAAAAACAGACATTACTTTATACTTTAATGCAATTTATATTTAGTGTATTCACATTTGAAAGAGCTGAAAGTTGTACAGTGAAACAGGGGTGCCAATCTTACGTAACACGACAAGTCTCGGCACCTCTTAATCTGCTGGGTTTAGAGATAATCCCTTCATGACACATTCACAACGTGTTGGCAAAAACACCACAGTGCAAATACAATGAAAACAGTCCCGAACATGGCTAAGTCACTGCATCGTTTATTCAGATTTCTGAGCATAAATCTCCAAAACAATTTTGCATTGGTTTGAAATATGTATATATATATGGACATACATATGTATGTACATCTGTAGTAACCGAATAATATCATCACCATAGCAACATACAGGGGATAGAAAAGTGCGGAATCATCATGAAGTATTGAAAATCGTAATTTTTTCCCCCTTCACTCTTAGTCACTCATTGCTTGGGTCATCATAAACAGATGGCGGCTGTTATTAGGACATTTGTAGCACATTCCTGGCACTTAAAGACGGTCTCGTACCAAAAACAGCGACGTCCTTTAAAGTCACAACACTGACCAGCGAGCGCTCGCACTGGAGCCCCATTACGGCGTTGAGAGACATGGTTCGGAGTGTTAGGGGTCTGCTGACATGGGTGATGATGACGTGTGTTGACAGGTAATGTTAGAAACAGCGGGTAATGCCTCAGGTGTTCAGGGAGGCCACGAAAAAGAAAAGACGTAGCGTACTGAACACCTGCAGTCAGGTCGGCTGAAAACAGGATCGTGCTCAAAAACATCTGTGGGGATTGCTTCTTTTTTTTTCTTTTTTCTTTTTTTTTTGGGTTACAACCGCTGTCAAATCAGTGCACTTGGATGGTGAACTGCAATTCCCGTGAACTAGGAATCAAAAACAAATGCGTCGACAGCCAAGTCAACCATTGATAAGGACAGTCTTCCTAGTATACTATCTGCTGTTGAATGAAGAACACTCCTCGTTTAGATAAACATATTCTTTGATTGACTGCTCGTTTTGTGCTGCGCACAGCGCTATATGCAGCACTATCATTGTTGCATTATTTTTGTAATGATTAACCTATATGCACTTTCACTGAATGGCCGTAAGGATTTGAAATAACTTTCTTTGGTGTAATCTAAATTGCATTAGGTCCAGAGGTTTTACACCCCCTACATGTGACTAAGAAGCTTCTTTATGTAGGGACACTCAGCTGCTGAATCAGGGCCCAGATCTGAACAGGACCGCTGAACAGTATATGTATTCAATAAGAATCATTTATCCGGTAAAATATATAGACTTTTCAGAGTGCTCAATAGACTCAAGGAAACTAAAATTAGTATAATTTGAGAAATTCTTACTATCATCCTTTATAAATTTATTTGTTTATTTGTGCATTCACTTATTTAAAAACACAACCAGAAATATGTTAAGAGAGCATATGATTGGTTATTGCTCCATGACATTTTCAAATGTTTATTTTCATCCTTCTTAAAGTAAAAGTTGGAAGTGTGACTGTGCATCACTGGTCATACATGAAGACAAACGGCAGTTTTTTTTCAGGTTCAACATCTATTTTGTGAGACTGCCTTGCTATATGCAAGTACCAACTAAACCTCTCTTTTTTTAAAAAGTTTGAGCACCTGCAAATTTCACTCCAAAGCTACGGTTGTAAACCGGAAACTTAACCTGGGAAAAATAAAAGTGCAACAATCGGGAAACGGAGCTACAAATGTTTGAATACCGAGGCCAGATGCAAGAGATAGAATAGATCGAAGGCCCTCAGGTGTTCCTAGGGCAGAGTGTCTTTTAGAACAGGAAACGGCACAGATTACCCCCCCCCCCCCACCCGCCCACCCCCCACCCCAACCTTTACAGTGCATTTCATTAGCTCTCCATTCAGGAGGAAATTGAAACAGTAGAATTTGCATCGGTTATTGTATATCATGGGCACAACCGTAAGGGTGTAATTATGAAGTAACGATTTCTGCAGCCTGCGTTTGTCACGGAAGGAGTTCACCCAGCAGTCAAGAAACCGCCAGATTCAGGCAAGCCAGCGTTTTACATACAGTACAGCCTCATGGTACACAGAGTAATATACACACACACATACACACAGGCACACGCACAGGTACTCACACTCACTGGGTCTCTGGGGCAGGTGAGTGAGGCTGGCTCTCTGGGGCAGTGAGTGAGGCTGAGTGAGGCTGGCTCTGTGGGGCAGGTGAGTGAGGCTGGCTCTCTGGGGCAGTGAGTGAGGCTGGCTCTCTGGGGCAGGTGAGTGAGGCTGGCTCTGTGGGGCAGGTGAGTGAGGCTGGCTCTCTGGGGCAGGTGAGGGAGGCTGGCTCTCTGGGGCAGTGAGTGAGGCTGGCTCTCTGGGGCAGGTGAGTGAGGCTGGCTCTCTGGGGCAGGTGAGTTAGGCTGGCTCTCTGGGGCAGTGAGTGAGGTTGGCTCTCTGGGGCAGGTGAGTGAGGCTGGCTCTCTGGGGCAGTGAGTGAGGTTGGCTCTCTGGGGCAGGTGAGTGAGGCTGGCTCTCTGGGGCAGTGAGTGAGGCTGGCTCTCTGGAGCAGGTGAGTGAGGCTGAGTGAGGCTGGCTCTGTGGGGCAGTGAGTGAGGCTGGCTCTGTGGGGCAGTGAGTGAGGCTGGCTCTGTGGGGCAGTGAGTGAGGCTAGCTCTCTGGGGCAGTGAGTGAGGCTGGCTCTGTGGGGCAGGCTGAGAGCTCTGTGCAGACACGCGTGCGGTACAGTACCTGTCGGAGCCTGGCCTCTCACCTGCTGATCTGTCAGCACTCACTTCCTCCAGGCTTCTCAGGTGTGCAGTGCGGGCTTGTACCTGCGTCCCCTCACACCCGCCCCCAGCCCCTCACACCCGCCCCCAGCCCATCTCACGCACGCAAGCACACACACACACACGCACGCAAACACACACACACGCACGCAAGCACACACACCCACGCAAACACACACACACGCACGCAAGCACACACACTCGCACACGCATGCAAACACTCTCACACACACACACACACGCACGCAAGCACACACACACGCACGCAAGCACACACACACACACGCAAACACACACACGCAAGCAAGCACACACACACGCAGGCAAACACACACAGACGCACGCAAACACACACACACGCACGCAAGCAGACGCGCACGCAAACACACACAGACGCACGCAAACACACACACGCACGCAAACAAACACAGACACACGCAAGCACACACACACGCAAACACACACACACGCACGCAAACACTCACACGCACACACATACACACACACTCACATTCACACACACACTCACACAGGCACACACACTCACACACACACACACAGACTCTCTCACACACACTCTCACACACACACGCACGCAAGCACACACACATGCACACGCACACACACACTCACACGCACGCACGCACGCACACACACACTCACACACACACACACACAAACACTCACGCACACATACACTCTCACACACACACACACACGCACACACACTCACACACGCTCGCACACAGACTCCTGCTCGGCTAGCGTACCATAGCCGTCTCATGGCAGGCCCATCGCGTGCGATCGCTGCGCTCAAACAAAGTGCAGGGGAAGGCTTCTTGGTAGCAGAACGTGCCATAAAACCTGTTTAGAGAGATAATGAGGCGACAGTTGGATTGTTATCGAAAATGCAAAACAAAAGGACCAATTGAAAAACAACCAAAAAAAAAAAAGAAACCTCACAGCCCTGATGCAGCCATTAGGTAAACTGAAGCTGAACTGGCCCGCGGCTAATTGTCACCTCTTCGCACAAAGTGGCGACCGAGAGGCGGCTCATGTAAACTGCCGCCGTGCATCGCTCAGGGGTGTCAGAGAGGCTGAGCGGCAATTACAGGTCCCGTCCCGAGTTTGTATAAACAAGAGAAAGAGGCGTGAGCAGCCTCCTCGAACCTCTCCGTCACTACCCATCTTCCGCCGTGGTCTGAAGACGCATCTCTTCAGACCACACCTGGGACTAACTGCCACCACCTCTCTGTGAATCATGTCACTTTAAATCCCCCCCCCCTTTCATGACACCCATATGTTACATGTACCCCCTTTCCAGCACTTTTTGTAATTTGTATTTTCGTACTGAAATCATACCTTGTTCTTCTCCCTAGTTTGACTTGGCATAAGTTAGGTCAGAATAATTTTCACTGAGGTGAACTGAACTGTGTTCTTGGCTATAAATACCTGTACGAGTATTGTACCTTATTGAACCTGTGTTGTGCAGTTGTTCCAATGACCATGATTTACACTTTTGTACGTCGCTTTGGATAAAAGCGTCTGTCAAATAAATGTAATGTAAGGTAATGTAATGTAATGTAATGGCTGTAATGTAATGTAATGTAATGGCTGTAATATAATGTAATGTAAGGTAATGTAATGTAATGAACGCTTCACACCAGTTCTACGTGAAACAGGTTTTTCTATCCTCCTCTTCCTCGGCACGAAAGCAGGTTCCAGGTTTTCTGAGCCGACTTTGAGGACTGGAAGGGCTGGAACGTGTGCGCAGGCTACGGGGAAAGCAGCGCGAGGCTCCGACAACAAACATCCCCAGCACCGGCGCTGGAGAGGAACCCTCGAATTTATCACACACCAGGACCGCTTTAGGCCTGCCCACACGCCGGAGAGCCTTTCCCATCGTTGGAGATTTAGCATGTAGCACTGCAGTAGATGCCATCCTCACGCCATCGAGTGCGATGTTTCGAAAACAGCTGTCAACTGCTGTTTATCTCTTGTTCAAGAGCGGCGTATGTTTTATCCGTTTCCTTCTCGTGTTCGGGGTTAGATGGGCGCGCAGTTCGGCCCATTTCCCCTCCGCGAGACGGCGGAGGCGTGCTGTACGGGCAAAGCAAAACCCGCGGCGCGCTAGACACAGGTAGCATCGGCGGCACTGGCTCTGCCGTGCACACAGACAGTATTCCATGGGAGGGTCGGCTCCTGCGTGAATTTGGGAGAGGGGAAATGGGACGGTGTGACCGTAGATTCGGCGTGCGATAGAAAGGCCCCCCGCCCCCGCCCCCCCCCCCCCCCAGGCCGGGGGGACCCGCTGCTCCCATTCCGCCAAAGTTTACTCTTCGCATTGGCTCGGAGCGGTAGTAGTTATCCACTGTGTGGTCCCACGCCATTAGTCTGTTTACAGAAGTTAACACTGAATCTATTGCTGTGCCTGGGGCCTACATTCCAACCGTGTGAGAGAAAGAGAGAGAGAGGGAGGGAGGGGGAGGGAGAAGGAGGGAGGGAGGGAGGGAGGATGAGGGAGACAGAGAGGAAGGCAGAGAAGTAGAGAGAGAAGGAAAGAGAGAAAGAGGGAGGGGGAGAATGAGGGAGAGAGACAAGGAGAGAGGGAGACAGAGAAGGAGAGCGAGAGAGAGAGAGAAAGAGAGAGAGGGAGGGGGAGGATGAGAGAGAGAGAAAAAGAGAAAGAGGGAGGGGGAGGATGAGGGAGAGAGAAAGAGAGAGGGCCCGGGGGCTTGATTAAAGTAGCTGAAGAGTCTGCCAGGCCGCAGTGCTCAGCAGACGCAGTGGCAATCACGCTAACCTTGTGTTCCAACAGGTCTCCTCTCCTTAAAGCCGCAGTCCCGGATAGGCCGGGGTTCAGCGAGGTCAGTCTCATCTAAACACACGCATTTCCCCTTTTAGAACATGGCCGAGCCCTCGCTGAACATTTGTCAGTGGAGCAGTGTACGTTTGCTGTGTAAACTATCCTCTGCCGGACGGACGAGAGCAAAGGGCTGACGTTTGCGGGTTTAATTCCTCTTTTTCTGCCGAACGCAGGTCACGCAGTCGAAAATATTTGAAATGCAAACATTTGACATTCCTGTCAATCCGCTATGATGAAGATCATTTTTTGAATAATTTTTCGCCCAAAGGTGGTACGTCTAAATAAACTGAAACCCAAGAGTTATGTAATGGCCTGGCAAGTCTGACTGCTTGCTGGTAGGACAGACACAACGCATATTTCCACCCCCCAGTTAATCATGAAATTTGTAAATGCATCACAACAACATGTCATCATCCTGGATTTAATAAACCAACGATGTCGTCCGGAAGTTCATTATTCTGAAGAAGACACACTCGGAATTTGTGTCACCAGCTGCTGCCGATGACATCACAATCGAGACCAGGCCACCATGCAGAGCTCCCATTGGCTGACAGCACACTTTGAGCACCCTGCATTCTCCAAACTTTCACAGTTTGTTTATAAAGGCAACAGTCACAGGTCATGTGAGGAGACAGACCAGTAACAGAGTGCTGCCGGCAATTCAAATGATGAATAATTATGACAAGATGGAGGACGAGCACGTTTGTTCTGGTCGAAGACTGCAGTGGAGGAAGTCCCCTGCCATGCGCGCACGGCGTGGTCCAGCACGTCACAACAACCCAGGGCCTGACGTCCTCTCGTTTCTGTGGTTACCGGGATCTTTACGGTGTTAAACTAACAGTCGGCCAGCACTGGAAACGCAGCTGGTGCTCTGAGGACACTGCAGGAGGCAGCAGTGTAATATAACGGGTGAGGAGCTGGTCTTGTGACCTAAAGGTCGCAGGTTCGAATCCCAGGCAGGACTTTGCCGTTTTGTACCCTTGAGCAAGGTTCTCAGCGTTGCTCCAGTGTACATCCAACTGTACAAATTGGGTGCTGTGTAAATGCCGTGTTGTGTAAGTCGCGCAGGATAAGCGCGTTTGCTCAATGCCAGTAATGTGATGTAAAGTAATGTACACAAACCAAGCAACCGCAACTCTTGAAGTGATCAGGGGGAAATAAGATCTTCCTGCACACACAGAAGGCTACACAGTGTGGTTCTTGGGCGTTCCCACAGAAACTACATCGCAGTCCAACAGCGTCCACTTTCCCGAATAGATAACCAGTTCGGTTTTCAGCCAATCGTTTCTGAGCGTGAGCGGGGACTTACCATTCCAGGTGGGTTCCCAAAAGCTCGTGTTGACTTTTGGGGGAAAAAAAAATAAATTTGGAAACAAATGGAGCACACCTCTCCTGCTAAAGAACTCCCTTATCTAGTTTAAACAGTGCTAACAGCGATGGCGAAGACCAGTTCACACCTTGTTAAAAGTTTTCTTTTCTTTTCTTTTTTTTTTTTTAGAGCGATAAAGCGGTGCTCGTGGTTTTTTTCGCACAGCAGGCCAAACCCCGGTCTCGCGCAGGGAGAGTTCTGTGATTAAGTCACACATGAACGCTCTTATAAAATATGGAAAGTATTAGCGCGTGAGAAACATGTGTTTACTCGCTCTGCTACACGCTGGTTCTCACCCGACGCGCCCCACTAAAACAACCCTTCAATGATGACATAAATTGTTTGACAGGCGAACACGCTGCGCGGCGCGACGTGCTCGGCTTGCATTGTCGCGCACGGTCCAATCACAGAGCTGCAAATTACGCTGCGCCAAACTCAGGCCCGGCACCACGCTCTAGGGTACAACGGTAGCGCCTCACCCGGGAACAAACATGCAAATTCGGGGATTGCAGGCCAAGATTCATAGCTGCTACGCCACACTGCCGCGAAATAAAGAAGTTGCATAACGCGGTATTTAAAATATCTGGTCGTGTAATTCTTGCTAACACTTTTTTTTTTTTTCCGGCTGGACCGCAACAGCGGGGCCAGCCCTACAAACGCGAACGTCTGTGACTGAGTGACTGAGTGAGTGAGTGGTGAAGTTACACCGTTGGTCGGCCGGATCACGTGTGTTGGGTCCAGCCACATGCTAGGTTTTAGCCTGGTCTTGTTTCTGTGATATTTAAAATGAATAATCTACCTTCTGTTGTCTGGTAATCGAAGTGCGGTTGTGAGTCACACACGGTTCCTTGCACTGAGAAACTTCCCCTGTTTACATCTATGCACAGGTTGCCACGGATACAATACGTGTTTTGGGCCGTTTGTTTATTTGCTTAAACAAGAAAAATTTCCAGTGATAAATCAGCTCTGATATAATCAGCTGTGATATAGCTTGAGTAAATTTTACTCCGACTGAGTGCATTTCATCTGTGTATGGCTCTCTCTGCAAGTCAAATGAAAACTTTGCATTTCACTATGCAGAAAGCAGTCTCTAACCAGTGTGCTTAAAAGGGTTCAAACGCCATACCTCTCAGCTGAGTGATAGGCATCTGTGCTTCTGTTTGTTATTGAGGTATATTTAGTATTTAACAGTGCACTCCACCCCCCTCCCTGAAACCCGAGCAATTAAGGGGGGCTTGGCACAGTGTCCCGGGAAACAACCCATAACCTTGCCTCCCAAACAGGACAGAGCCAGACAGAGTGTGTCTCTGCACCGGTAACAGGCCTGACAGAGTGTGTGTGTGCGCAGGTAACAGAGTGTGTGTGTGCGCAGGTGAACCTGCAGGTAACAGAGTGTGTGTGTGCGCAGGTGAATCTGCAGGTAACAGAGTGTGCGCAGGGTGAATCTGCAGGTAACAGAGTGTGTGTGTGCGCAGGGTGAATCTGCAGGTAACAGAGTGTGTGTGTGCAGGGTGAATCTGCAGGTAACAGAGTGTGTGTGTGCTCAGGTGAATCTGCAGGTAACAGAGTGTGTGTGTGCTCAGGTGAATCTGCAGGTAACAGAGTGTGTCTGTGCGCAGGGTGAATCTGCAGGTAACAGAGTGTGTGTGTGCTCAAGTGAATCTGCAGGTAACAGAGTGTGTGTGTGTGTGTGTTAAAGTGAATCTGCAGGTAACAGAGTGTGTGTGTGCTCAGGTGAATCTGCAGGTAACAGAGTGTGTGTGTGCTCAGGTGAATCTGCAGGTAACAGACAGAGTGTGTGTGTGTGTTAAAGTGAATCTGCAGGTAACAGAGTGTGTGTGTGCTCAGGTGAATCTGCAGGTAACAGAGTGTGTGTGTGCTCAGGTGAATCTGCAGGTAACAGACAGAGTGTGTGTGTGCTCAGGTGAATCTGCAGGTAACAGAGTGTGTGTGTGCTCAGGTGAATCTGCAGGTAACAGAGTGTGTGTGTGCTCCGGTAACAGAGTGTGTGTGTGCTCAGGTGAATCTGCAGGTAACAGAGTGTGTGTGCTCAGGTGAATCTACATGTAACAGAGTGTGTGTGTGCTCAGGTGAATCTGCAGGTAACAGAGTGTGTGTGTGCTCAGGTGAATCTGCAGGTAACAGACAGGGCGTCTCTCTGTGCCAAACCCCCAGATCGGTGCCAGATGCAGGGTAAGCAGACTGGAACCCGTTTCACACGGCAAGAGAGGTGGCTGAGCGCAGCGACCGCGTGAACTCTGCCTGCCCCCGAGCCTGCCCTGCAGAGTAACACTCACACCCGCCGCCCGCCATTACCACCATTACCGCCACCCGCCGCCCGCCATTACCACCATTACCGCCACCCGCCGCCCGCCATTACCACCATTACCGCCACCCGCCACTACAGCTGCCCACCATTACCACCATTACCGCCACCCACCACCCGCCGCCCGCCATTACCGCCACCCGCCGCCCGCCATTACCACCATCCTCACCCTGTCTCTCTGAATACCATCATCATCATCATCACCCTGTCTCTCTGAATACCATCATCATCCTCACCCTGTCTCACTCAAAACCATCATCATCATCATCCTCACCCTGTCTCACTCAACACCATCACCATCCTCACCCTCTCTCACTCAACACTCAACTCAACCAAAAGCTCAGCTGTGATTTCTTTCTAGCGTTAAACTAAATCCATCATAACTGCCTATCAAAGCAGTTAAACAATCACATAAATGTAAATAAATATGTGCATCAATGAATAACTGGGTGAATATTTGTTCCAGTATTATAAATATGCGAATCCTGTCCACCAGTCCTCCACTGTATGAACCAGACAAAAGGTTATTTTCCCCCATACATTGTAAATACTCTGACACGCGTGTCATACAGCACAATTATATCTCATTTTGTTAATTTGGTCAACTTAATAATCTTATCGTTTAATAGAGAGCTTAGCCTCCCCAAAAGGTAACTGCTACACCCGTTCAGTGTACTTATTTAAATTGCTATTAAAGGTACTTAAACTGCCATCGTGTTCTGTTAATCAAGCGCTGAGTCACTGTAATACAGAGTGTTGCCGTGGGGAGGAAAGGAACACCCTAAATTAATGAGATAAACGTAGTAGAATAGTGACAGAGAACACTTACGATGCATAAACTAACAGCCAAGGACACAAAGGTAGGGTTGGCATGCGCACACTCTACTACAAATCAATTTACTGTTCTTTGTACTATTCTGATATCAAGCTTTGTGAATTGTTATCAGCCAGCCGAGATACGGTAACTCAGCCACAAATGCACATGTTTGCATACGCCGCGCGTTATCAGACGTAAGGTCCGCAGAACTCAATTTTCGGCCGAGGCAAAGTCAACTGTTTATGCAGCAGCCTGAATGCGACGAGAGCGTCGTTTCTTTTTGAATAACTTTTAAGCGCCGCATCGCCGAGAAAACAGCACATAGCAGACCAATGTGTTGGCTGGTGACCTCAAGAGACGCTACAATGGGCAACCTAGGCAGGCTAACAGGGCGTGACGAAAACGGACAGTGCCCTAAAACGACCAGACCGAAAAAGATATATATATATAGCCCCGTGAAACGCATAAGAGGTGTCATAAGAGGCGCATTTTATGCAACCCGGATGTCATTTTGAGACTGCATGCCGTCTGGTCAAATTAATCCCTAGTCTGGACTGCTGTTGCGTAATCTTCACACGTCTTTGAGCATGCGTCTACTAGATACCTCATAAGCTTATTTATACTTTCATATTTTATAACATCATCATCATCAGTATTCTAAAACTGAATATGATATCTACTGGTTGCATAACTGGCACCTTTGCCCTCTTTGTATCAGACAGCAAAAAAAAAAAACCAAAAGGCTTTACAGTTAGGTGCCTTGAGTGGGTGGAGGGTCTCTTAGTGGTTAGGGGGTGCCACCAACTACCTTTCTCTCCCGTTCTTTAACAGTGAAACTGACAGGTCCTAAAAAATGAAACGATTCCCACATTTACACACGTGCACCCTGAACCTACCACAATGTTCATATTTGATTCAAAAAACAAGAAACAGTCATACTCACAGACTTGTTAATCAAAACAAGGGCTTTTATTTTTCCAAGCATAAACCTCTTTTGTTCTAACCACATCAGGATTTGGTCCTCAATGCTGAGAATCACATTTAATCGAGTCTCTTTCTTTATTTTTTGGAAATTACCTGTTGCCTGAGAAATGTAAAAATCCTAACCTTCGATTTTATTACTCAGTTCACGAAGCATATTGTGATTAAATCTACACTACAGTTCCTTATTCAATGCAGTAAAACGAAAAAAATGTGAGGCGATGATTTCATGGCCACAACTCTTCTATTAAACCAGAAAACCTCGTTATTAGGCTATTTAATATTTTAATAAACACAATAAACCAACGTTACCTAGGCCATGGCTCTGAACAACAATCTGCAATAATTCCAAAATAGATATAAATACAGGTTTGCTTAAAAGCACTGGATATCAGCGAACACTAATCAATGGAATCAGACTGTACAAGCCAAAACCTGAGAACTGTGGTATACGTCTAATCTACACAGCGAAATGTCCAGCATCAATGTGTCCGGAGAGGGATCGACTGTACATGGGGGCGACATAGCTCAGGAGGTAAAAGCAGTTGTCTGGCAGTCGGAGGGTTGCCGGTTCGATCCCCGAAGTGTCCCTGAGCAAGATACCTAACCCCTAACTGCTCTGGTGAATGAGAGGCATCAATTGTAAAGCGCTTTGGATAAAAGCGCTATATAAACGCAGTCCATTTAATGTATGAATGCAGTCCATTTACTCTGTCAGAGCAGTGTACTCTTATACGAGTTGATTTGGCACTAAACATCTTACTGTGTTGATGCAGATTATAAAGGGGGCCACAAGATTAAGTACAAAGACAGTGTTCAACACACAACTTCATCTTCCACCAACCCACTGCACCACACCCCCCCCCCCCCCCTTCCCAATCTCTGCCCCTGCTATCCTCCCTGCCACAGCCTCCCTGTCTGCTGGTGACCTCTCCCCTTGGTAAGCGCCCCCCCCCCCCCCCCCGGGTGGCCCTATCCCTCCACAGTTCAGAGTGATATTGTTGCTAGCGTGGGGTGGGGGGGGGGGCGTGGGTGGGATGCCGTGCACCTGGGCCCCACCTTGAGTAAACCTGCTGAGCAGGTGCAGGGTGGGAGCAGGAAGGAGGGAGGGAGAGAGAGAGGGAGGGAAGGAGGGAGAGAGAGAGGGAGGGAGCTGGTACTGCCCCCGCAGTGTGTGACACAGAGCCAGCTGTGTGGAGAGGTGTGGAAAAGCTCTCTCTCTCTCTCTGTCGCCGTCCCTTCAGCTATACCTTTCCCATTCACCTGATCTCTCCTTATCCCTTTGTCTCTTTCTTCTCCCCCTTTATTATCAACACTCTATCTTCCTTCTACCTCTCTTCCCCCCTGCTAGCTCCCTTCAAACCTGTCTCTCTGTTTGTCCATTTCTTACATTTTTCTAGTGTACCTCTCTTTCTCATCTCTCATTCCCTCTACGTACCTCTGTCTCTCTCCTTTATTCCAACATCATCTCCTTGTCTCTCTTTCCTTTCACTGATTTCCCTCTGTCTCTCCCTTCAATCCAATCTTTCCTTCTCCTTCTCTCTTCTCTTTTCCCTTTCTCCCCACCCCTCTGTACTCCTTTCAGTCCCTCTATACCTCTGTCCATCATCACTCTCTCTCTCTCTCACGCACAAACAAACACACTCTCACATTCTCTCTCTCCGAACCACTTCCCTGTGCTGTGGCCCGACCATGCTGACCCCCCCCCTCCCCCTCGTCTCTCCCCCCCCCCCCCCCGGATGACTTGGCACGGCACCGAGGGTAGAGGTTGAATGGCAGCCTGATTGATATGAGTCCACTTCCCTCTGTGGCCTCAGCAGAAGCACGCGAAGCGAATTTACCCAGGAGCGCCAGCGTGAGAGAGAGAGAGAGAGAGCACCACCAGCCCCCGCCAGGGCACGAGATTGGCAGCCCCCCCCCCCCAGCCGGCCAAGCCCACACACCTCTGCGTTGCCATGTTCAGGCAGGAGGCTGCAGGAATACGCAAATGAGCTGATGTCTGTCAGCCCTCCCGCTCACACAAGTCTCCTCAACTTCTGAACTTTTGGGAACAGCCAACAACACTTAATTATGGGAAACAACGGCGAACCCGATGAACCCCCCCCCCCCCCCCTCCCCCCCCGGGCATTATATTAACCCAGGTGAAATAGTTCTTTCATGATGTGTTTTCCATTGAAAATGATGTGAGGAAGCCTTTATAAAGTGAACCAACCTGTCTGTTGTTTTGGTACTAAGCATGACTTGAGTAGCACCCCAAGCAGACAGCCAATGAACAATCTGTCATTGTGACTATTAGGTTAATTGCTATTAGCAATAGCATAGCAATGGCTGTATGCAAAATCAAAGTAGCTTTCTCGGTCATAAGCCCAGCCTTAGTGTCCACAGCATTTCCTCAGAATCTGAAGGTTCCTCTGCCGTGGAATTCTGGGTATTTCTGGGGAAATTCACCGTCACTGAAAATGCAACAAGGCGAACAGAAGCCGAGGGTTTCTGTGGATCGAATCGACCGGTTATCCCAGGCTTTGCGCTGATCACTGTAGCATGAGCATGACAAGTACGTTTCCACATTTAGTCACGCAGTGTGGCAATGTCCCCCTGATCCCTGTGATAGGAGCTGTGTGTGTTTCAGGGTGGGGGGGGGGGGGGGGGTGATGGCAGGCTAACATTTTCCCTAACCCCCCCATCCCCCCCCCCCGCCCCTGACCACTCTTGCACAAAATTACAGAGCCCACACAAGCTCCGCACGCACACCACACAATAACAGCTAAATAGCAATAACAACGTAATTACGGTGCGGACAGACAAAAAAATGACCCGCTGGGGATCCCTTTGTGGCTGAAGGGCATTTAAAATGAGATCTCGGTTCTGACGAGACGCCTGTGCGTCTAATTACCTTCGTGCCACGGTATTGATCAATGTTATTATTACCCAACCTGGTGCCCAACCTTTGCAATTTTTTTGACTTGCATAAGCTCCCCCGTTAAAAATGCAGCTACGCTACGGTAACATTCTGGGTATTTAAAATTCCTAAAATTATTTCACTTTCACCCTTTCGCGTCGTGTGTTGAAGGTTGTTTGTGGCTTGTGCCGTGATAAAAAGAGACATACATGTTTTCCGTTATTTAAAAAAAAAATTAAAAAAAATTTGCTGATTCACGATCTGACCTCATGGAATTTCTTCAGCTGTGGGAATGAGGACACGAGACAGAAATGTCTCCATTATCCCCACTTGTATAGTTTCGGGTTTAACCTAATCTGTGTTTGCCTGGTGTCGAAGGTCTTGCACTGGCCACAGGGATTTGTATGTAAGGCAGACGTCATTCTTTTGTCAAAGCCACAGTAGGGATGAGGTGTAGTGCTTCTCTCAAAGGCTTTCTAAGAAGAACATTTTTTTTTGCGTTTTCAAAAGGCGAATAATGTTGCTGTTTGCCTCAGTATACCACTGTATTTAAAGCCAGAGCCGCTGTCTTATGGTTTTAACAAGGTTTTTGTTGAGATGTTTTGCTGTCCTTTGTTGGCAAGTAAACCTCAAAGTGGCCTGTTGTCTTTCACATATTTGTATGAATTGTTTTTTCATTTAAACATTGTCTAATTTTTATTTTATTAAAAACAAATCTTTTCCCTCAATCATTTAGGTCTCTTTCGGCAATTTTCACCGAAATGTTTTTTGGTTTTAAAATATTTTGATGATACATCCTGTGCCTCACAATAAACTGTGAAATAACATACAGATTCATATGACATTGAGAGCTGTTTCCAGCAAAACACGTTTTAAATTAAAATTTCACGAGCGTAACTCTATGAACTTAATCAACAGAAATAAGATCATATAAGTTTATATGCCAACAGAGGACGAGAGCCACTCGGTGTCATTTTAGACGTAAAGCAAAATAATTAGCTTACACGGTTGAAGCTGATTTGTTTGAATGAGGTAAAACGGCATAACGTTTTTAAAAAATAAAAAAGCCCACACCTTGGCAGTATCTACAGCCATTAGTCATAGCCTATCGCGATTAATCACCAGGAGTCCCGGAGACGTGTGTGCATGTGCACGAGAGCTCAATGCAGGGCGTGATTGGTATTTAGGCCGTTATCTCCGCCATTCCCGCGCCTGTAGCTGACTGTTCACACAACGTTCGCCGCTCGACAATACCGCGGGCCTCGAGAGGACGTGAGAGAGACGTTTTTAATGGAGCGCGCTCGCTGCCCTAACTGTCAACACAGCGCCGTTGAAAAGGAAGGCTGACGCTGAACAGAAGTGTCAGCGAATATCGTTTTTTGTTTTGTCTCACATATATGTTCGTGTTTAATATATTCACGGCCCGTATTTTATATAGCATAGTCATCATATGTTAACAAAAAAAGTGCAAAAAAAAAAAAAAAACACAGCTCAAGCCATCCATCAAGTGTAACTGCCATTAAATGGTAACGTTCAAAATCAAGACTTTAGTCTTGCCCTTGATATATAGAAATATATAATTGCCATATAATGATGAAGGTACTGGACAAATCTGTCTGCATTGCCAAAAGAGTACAGTGTATATATATTTTTTGGAATATCATATTAATTTATCACGTACATTCAGTACACAGGGAGAGGTAGGGCACTGCTGTGGTTTGGGATCATGCCCACATACCATCCATGGATTCCTAGCCATTACATAACATTACATTTGGGCATTTAGCAGATTAGCTTTTATCCGCAGTCATTTACAGAAGTGCATACATAGAGGTTTAAACAACAAGCAGAGACAATGTCAAGTCATTGGGGTCACAACCAATAGTAGTAATCAGCAGATACACTTACGTGACATTACGTTACCATAGCAGGTGCAAGAGAGATTGGGTATAGTCGTAGTGAACAGTTTAAAATCTTGGAATAATACAGCTCTGTCCATTTGATCTGATTTTGACAAGTCCCACACATGCATATTTTCAAGGGCTTTCTAAAGTACCTCTGTCACTCTATAGGGGTAAGGGTTTTCTTTTACAATATATCTCCAGTTTTTTGTATTTTTGTACTTTTTTCTATCCACAAAGGTTTAGAATACACAGAAGTCCCAGGCCCACTCTTGATGTGAGCCACATAAAATCCTTACCTGCCTGTTACATTTCCAGCGTTGGAGTTTGGCTGGACTGGGACGTTCCTCCCGACCCTGAATTTTTGCCTTCACACTTCCCGAAAGCCTTGAAACTAATAATAAAAAATAAATAAATATAACAGGTTTAAAAAAAATAAAAATAAAAATTATTTGTTTTATTTGATCCTCACACATTCTAGGTGTAATAATCTATCTGTGTAGAGAACAGGGAAATAACCTCCGCTTATAAAAACTGCTTTCATATTAAGAGCCCATTATTAACATATAAAGAGGTCAGGTCCGTAACGGCAGTTCAGCCAGATTACTTTTTCCACATTAGCAGAAACCAGCTGTTGAGAAAAAAATAAATAAATCTGAAGGATTCTATTTAAACAGACCAGACCAGTCCTGAAATCTAAAAAAATAAAATAAAATAAACACACTTTGTGTGAATAGTAATTTCGGTACACCATGCCCATGCTCTTCAAAACAAAAGTAAATATATATATATATATATTTAAATATATATATTGTCTCCCCCCCCCCCCCCCCCCACCCAATGCTTACAGATTGGAAAACATGGTTCTTTTGCATCATCCTATGACGCAGGAAAACTTTTTTTTTTTTTAAAGAGCACTGATTCGTCACCTACATGTTTTGTCAATTAATTTTGAGGTGGGTGGGTGGGTGGGGGGGGGGGGGGGGGGGGCGCTGGCATTACGTATCAGGGACCGCGTGTATGTTCGTGCATTTCAGACTACGCAGATCAGCCTGACGCATTTCCCCAAGTGGCCTCAGGTTTCTTCAGAATCGGTTTCCAAGTGTGCAATAACAATAACGTTAACGACGGGGTAATTAATTAAGCAGCTACTCCTACTTTGTGGTCACCGTGGGCTTGCGATGCTACGTGACTCATGCGACGGTCCATTTCCCCTGAGGCACGGACAGAGTTAATTCTTTTTAAAAATGCGTTGTGAAAGCTGAGAGTCTGTCGTATGGGGACGCTATCCTTAAATAGGCTCACGGCGTCATTAATCCCAACAACAACTGATTATTCGTTTGCTTGTTTGATTGCGAACATTCAGTACTCAAATCGTTCCTTGTCCAACAGAGGAACTCACCCGAGACATAAATTATATTTTTTTGCCAGCGTAAATTCTCCGGTGAGATTTTAATTTATGATTGTTGATTTCAACAAATTTTAAGACCATTTATAGTAATATTTCAAAATACATTAAAATAGTGTTAAAGACAGGATAGGAACTACTTGTTAATGGTAAGAAGAAACCTATTTGGGGAACCACTGGAAACGTCTTTAATCCATACAGGAGTTAATGGCGACATGTTAACAAAACTGCTGATCAATAAGCATTTAATGAAGTAATTAGTCAACACAAATGTGAACTTTACCTCATGCAGACACTGACTGCAAGGTTAACTGGGTGAAAGCATATTAATGTACATTTAAACTATTATCCGCTACGACATAAATCTATGAATCTGACAGTTGCTTCTGATACGTGTGTGAACTTTGGTACAGGACAAAGACTTTTCTTGGCGTATGCTCCGCATTTACAACAAATTAGTTATCGCTACGTGACATAAATTATTTCAGCACCACCCAGGATCAGAACGCAACACCAGCAACAGAACAAAGACGCGGGCCAACAAATCAGAATCATTTTGTTTTTCTTACAATCGCAGAAAAGTGCTTTGAGTTGTTGAATTAAATATATATATCGGGATATAGAGAACAAATCCAGTTCTAAAACTGTATCGTTCTAATAACAGTATCATGTTCCTGTTCTCCAACTACACTCTAACCAATCAATTTTCTTCTGTTGTCATCGTTCATGTAGTGTGTGCGTGTGTGTGTGTTGTGTTGTATGTGGCATGTGTGTGTATTTTGTCATCAATATTGCAGCTGAAACTACTTTTTGAACAGTTTAAATTTTGAAGAAATTATACTATGATTCTGTTGCGAGGCAAAATGTTTGTTTATAATCTGAATATATAAAGCATATCAGTTTTTTTTTGCCCTCCATTTTATGACGCTGCAGTTTAAATCCCCGATCTCACAAACGACCTCTTCCGTCAGACAGGTTGCCCTCAATATTCATCTGCAGTCCCAATAATTACGGGAGAATAAACATTTTCTACAAATTAAAATCAATACTGCCTCCAACCGCAGGACTCGGCCCTGTGTATTTGCCTTTGGGTCACAATCACTTCCTGTTTCCTGCCCACTTCGCTGTTAGCAAACAGCAGTAGCCTATGTGCTCAATGGTTGCGAAACGGTTATCAGCGTCGAACAAAGAAATATGACCCCTGACCTTCAGGCCTGGATGCACGCGGGTACAATAACAGATTGCTAAATTACCTCGATAAGGCTTTTTATTGCCCTCACTAATACATTTATTGCTGTGCAATTAATGCACAAGCTGCTCCAAGTTTGTTTAAGCTCTCAAGAAATCAATTTTTGCTTCTTCTCAAGTTTTAAACGTCATTGACCAAGATACCAGCTACCATTCCTTTTTTTCTCCTCCAGTTTGTTCCAAAGCCCCATGACTACGGATGATCAGAAATTTGTTCGTCGATTAATAAAAGTAAAATCCCATTGAATGAGATTCATAGGAAACCACCAATTAAAATTCACTGGAAAACAGGCACCCTCTCATGGCTGAGGCATGGTTGCATGGAAGACTGTGGAGAACGGGGTCAGAAGTATCCCTGTGTCAACTGGTCAAGGGGTCAGATTTACATTAATATACATGACGTGGCCAAAAGTATGTGGACACCTGGCATCCAGAATTATGGGCATTGATTTGGAGTTGGTCCACCCTTTGCTGCTATAACAACCTCCACTCTTCTGGGAAGGCTTTATACTATATGCAGATGTGGTGATAAAGATTCAAACCAGCACAAAATTCATGTTTGCGTATGATGACACATAATCGGAAAAGGTATTGATTAGGGCTGCCCAACCCTGTTCCCGGAGGTATACTTTCCCGTAGGTTTTCGTTTCAACCCTAATTTGGCACACCTGATTCTACTAATTCCACCTGATTCTACTCAGTGAGATCTCTAGCTGTTGAATGAGGAGTGCTTTGTAATAGTTGGAGATAAAAAAACCTACAGTACAGTTGATCTCCAGGAACAGGGGTGGGCAGCCCTGGTATATATAATAATAATGACTTTATTTTTAGTGCATCCATTCTGCCTGTGTGACAAGGCCGACGTCTCCATGTCCTCGCTGACCAGAGATAAGAGATTACACCATAGCAGTGAACTGTGCCGCCCGCCCCCCCCCCCCCCTTATGAAAGGCTTCAGTTAAGCAGGATCTATGTGGGTCAGGTTATGAGTTGATATTCTGTCGATATAAAGGCTGCAGCAGGAAATCTATTGTCCTGTTGTTAATGAAAACAGTACATCAAATGAAGGTCACGGTTTCATGGGAACACAACGCCGCACCACACCAAAGATTCTCCTGACCCCTTTTTAAAAAAAATATAACCTCCTCTCCCAACTCCTTTTTAAATATATATATATATATATATATATTATTCACCCTTGAATTTCTGTTTTTGGTCTTTGCAGTCTGGTTTCAATTCTGCACCTTGCAAATTATGGAAATGTTTATCAAAAACCATGATGAGGCACATTCCTCTCAGTCGAAGCCACAGCCGTTTTAAAAGAACGTTCTAGATGTTCTTCTGAGCGCACCGACGTACCGTACGGTTTGTCTCACATTCAGGCTCGTCAGTGGAAGCAGCAGCGTAGCGCACCTGCTCGCGTTCAGGTCCTATTGTCTTTTCCCAAAGAGCCAGAACAAATTGCGAGTGACACCGGTTAGCGTTAGCGGCCGAGGGCAAGGAACGCAAAAAAAAACCAACCAAGTTTTTTCGGTGGTTTGAATTACTTCGCAGAGAGCACATTGTGGCCCTGTTTACGCCACTGAGATCAAGGAATTTAAATTGAAAACGGGTGAGTTATTTTGGAGGTTCCTTACAGTTATGGACAGCTGTGTTTTTTTTTTTCTCCCCCCCAACTGCCTGAGTCAGTTTTGGGGCTTTTTTTTTTTTTTTAAAGCTTTGAAACAAAGGTTCTGTGAAAACCCGATGTGTTGTTCCAGTCGAGCACCGATAGGCGATGGTTCCAAAAAATTTTCAGTCAGGCCCCCTTTGGTAATAGGACATTTTTTAAGCCCCCCTACCCCACACACACACACACACACACACAGACACACACACAGACACAAATTTTGATCCACTTGGATTCTCTCTTCTTTGTAGTTTCTAAGGGAATTAATTTATTTCCTTCAATCCTCCAACCCTTAACCCACTCTCACCCTTGCCATTGACTGTGTGCCTGCCCCCCCCCCTCCCCCCCTCCACATACGAGTCCCAGTGACAAGGCTGGAATTGAATATTAATTATTTGGTCAATTCTAATGACAATGATGGAACTGAGTCGAAGTTGCACAGTCAGTCCTATAGAAAATGCTAAGAGTTGAACTGAATCTACATGGCCAACTGAAATTAAACGCAATTGAAAAACAGACGACACGGTCAATTCCAACAAAAATACCGGAACTTTTAAAGTTTAAAAATTTCGTCGGCAGGTCCGACAAATTCCTGCTACTCCAAAAATGACTGAAAATAATTTAAATTACATGGCCAACGGCAAATGAAAACTGAAACCGAACTGGAGTTCACACAGTCAAATTTAACATTCAAGTAAATTCTATGAACGTATGAAATGCGTTCTGCAACGGCACGCCTATAACCATAACGCTTTCTGGAGGAAACAGAAAGAGCTGAACAGTGAAGACCCGTTCACCCAAAAAAAACGCAGAGATTGGAGAGGAGAGGCAAGCAGAAGAACACATCGTCCTCACGGATCCAGTTCCACACTGTGGAAAAGGACCTGCTGCACGAAGCACCTACGTCTGCTTCAGCCTCCAGGACCGCAGATTCGCTGGCCGTCTTCCAACGCAGACTGAAGACCCCCCACCCCACCCCCCACCCCCCATGCCCCGCCCCTGTCCTGAGCACTGTTTTCTTCCGTTTTCAGTGCTTCAACAGCAAGCTTTTTACAGTTTTCAACGTACGTTGTATCTGCATGAAGGTATGATTCGCATTACGGTTCTAGGTTTGGCATGAGCTAACTCTAAATTTAATCGCTCGATGATGTTTTGGGCGTATGCGTTCGCTGGTCTGCGAATGCAGTTAGCCTGGTCTCTGGCATCGGTGCCGTCGCATGACACAGGTGGATACACTTATCTCCTCTTCCTGTTCTGAGTGGTTCTGGATAAGAGCATCTGCCAAACGAATACAACTTCAAAATTACAAAGTAATATACAGCGGATCAGACACAGCGAGTCAAACACAGAGAGTCAGACACAGTGGATCAGACACAGAGAGTCAGACACAGAGAGTCAAACACAGAGAGTCAAACACAGAGGATCAAACACAGAGAGTCAGACACAGAGGATCAGACACAGCGAGTCAGACACAGAAGATCAGACACAGCGAGTCAGACACAGAGGATCAAACACAGAGGATCAGACACAGTGAGTCAAACACAGCGAGTCAAACACAGTGAGTCAGACACAGTGGATCAGACACAGCGAGTCAAACACAGAGGATCAGACACAGAGGACCAGACACAGCAAGTCAAACACAGAGGATCAGACACAGCAAGTCAAACACAGAGGATCAGACACAGAGGATCAGACACAGCGAGCATCGCCGAGCTTGGGCCACGGTGAGGGGCATGTGAGGTTGCCGTGGCTCGAACCCGGGAGCCACAGGCATGTGGACACGCTCGTTAGGGACAGAAGCGGGCTGGGTCACTGTTGGGCATGGGTAGAGAGAGAGAGAGAGAGGGAGGGAGGGGGGATGAGTCTGCTTTCTGAAATAAAGTGAGGAATGCCATCCCCAGAGCCTGTGGAAGTGAAGTGCTTATTACACAACGCCATCTACTCCCCCCAACTCTCAATAGGTAAAGCATCAGAAAACGAGCATCACATACACACACAAATGCACACACACACACACACACAAACACACGCACAGACACATGCACACACACACACACACACCCACATACACACACAAATGCACACACACACACACACAAACACACGCACACACACATATGCACACTCACACACACACACACACATGCACACTCACACACACCCACATACACACACACACTCACACACACACACAGACACATGCACACACACACACACCCACATACACACACACATGCACACTCACACACACCCACACACACATGCACACACACACATACACACACACACACACACACACACATGCACACTCACACACATGCACACTCACACACACCCATGCACACACACACACACACACACACACACACACACACACATGCACACTCACACACACACACCCACACACACACACACACACACACACACACACAGACACTCACTCACACACACACACACACACACACACACACACACACACACACACACACACACACACACACACACACACGCCACAGCCTTTAGTGGTGGAAAGGGTCCACAGACTGATTCATTTTCCATCTGCAGCCCACACGCAGAATGACTCAGGAAATTCCCCGTCCGAACAATCCCTGTCCAATTTTCTACAAAAAAAAAAAAGAAAAAAAAAAAAGTGAAACTATCATCGGCAAGGTGGGAGGGAGCCATCTGCCATCCACCGTGCCTGATTGCCGCATTGGCTAACACAAACACTGAACCCTGAAACTTTATTTAAAACGAAACAATTAACCTCCCGGCTGTAACGATCACCTGGTGCACTCCTCGGTAAAAGACACGCTTCCCCCCCCCCGCGCTTCTTCTTCTCGTGCGTCTGCACAGAACGTCCCGTTCCCACTCTGGATTACGGGTCACAATGGAGGGCGCTGCAAGGTAATCCACCCGAAAGCCCGTTGTCCCAAGCTCGTCCTTACGGGGGCTAAAAGAGGAGCGTTTTTTTACCCTTTCTGATGTAACGGCCTTCATTTGAGCCCCTGATTATGGCGCAAGCGTGCGAGGTCAGGGAGGTGAATCATCACCTTTTGAGCGCGCGCGTGGTTGCTGTTTCACCATAAAAAAATGAAAAATAGCCCCATGTTGCTTCTCTCAGTGGCCTCCTTTTCCACGCGACGTTGCTACATTTCAAAACCATGTTACAGCAATTAGACAGTGACCTGTAAAAAAAGAAAAAAGAAAAAAGAAAAAGAAAAAAGAAGGTCAGTGTGACTTTGGGAATAAAGAGAGATACACACATTTTGCAGATACTGTAAATATGTGTAATTTCACAAAAATTTTTTAAATTGTGTTTTTCCTGTCCTGTCAGACACTCCTCTATGCAGGGAACACCTGGTAGTAATGCAAGGTGAAGGTGATCCTTCATTATCATAAGGTAATAGTTTAGTTTGCATGCATTTTCAGCAGACGCTCTTAGCCAGAGCGACTTACACTGTATCCAGTTATACAGCTGGATATATACTGGAGCAATGCAGGTTAAGTACCTTCATTGCTCAAGGATACAACGGCAGTGTTCTACTGGGGAGTTGAACAGAACCACCAGAACCCTTCACTCATGAGTAGGTATTTATCTGTTCACTTTCCTGTGCCTGGCCTGGAGGGGGTACAGCAATGGCACCGCAGAACAAGTGGTGAACTTTGACCTTTCTCGTGACCCAGCCTGAAACATCAAGAGCTGTATTAGTCAACATAGACTAACCTACTATATTATGTCAGTAAAATAAATTAAATAAAAATAAATAATTTTTTATATAATATTATATATATATATTTATTTATGAAAATGGCAAGCATTGTTGAGCTGAATGGTCTGTTCTCATCATGTTATGTTATTGTGTGTAATTTCTACAGTATTGGATTAAATGTCACTTTGTCCATTTTTTTGCCATATATGTTTAAATACACATGTGTGAAATACATTGTTCATTATATATTCTGAAAAATATTTTGTTTTTTTTAAAAATAAATATTTTCTATTTTATTTTTTTAATGCAGTTCATATTGCGTGTCTGCTGGAAATCGCTGAAATGAAAGCCTGCGTAAAGAAGCCATTTTAAACCCTTCCCGCTGCTGCAACATAACAACCATACATACACCCCAGCAATACATTAGTCTGGTTACCGCGTGCGGTTAGCATGTGCCTTTCCCGCTGAACCGAGCTTGAGCAATCAAATCTGAAGACAGCGGGGAAACGGAAAACCGGGCAGACAGAGAGAGGCTTGCAGCAATCAGGTAAAAGAAAAAAAGAATTAAACACCCACACCCATCTCAATTAGCCAGACGTTACGACAAAACAACAGGAAGGCACACACACAAAAAAAAAATTGGGAGTGAGGAGATGACATTTTATTCGAATGATTAATCCAACAGATTCTGACAAGATCACATTTCAGAAGGTCAACCAGATTTCTTTCAAAGGAAATATGTTTTTTTTGGGCTTTCCCTGAAGGAACTTGGCTACCCTTTTCAATGCCGCGGGAGCAGTACAGGAAATGGAATTTTCTACAAAGCGCGGAGAGCATGGTACTGAGGTGAACACAATTTGAGTCATGCTGGAGTGTCGCAAAAACTAGTTAACCAGCTTGGAGATAATGAGCGCCGTTAACGTAATGTCGCCATCCTTGAAGATACAGTAAATGGCCTACACACGAGTATCATTAAACACGCACAGTTCCTGTCCTAATATAGAGTTAATGACATGATATTCCCAGGGTGCAGTATATGTTCTACAAATCATTTTGTTATGAAGGAGAACACAGCTGTCCAAGGAGAAGGCCTATTTCATAGGCTATTTTCCTACTTATTGAACATTTGAAATTAAACATTGATTAAAAGCAGTGCTTCATAGTAAAGATTTTCGTTAAACAAAAACAAAATGTTAACGAAAAAATTGTGATCACGGTCATGTGGTAGCCTACAACTTCAGCATAACGACTTCAACGGGACAGACTGGGGAGGGCCATAAACGAAAGGCCCCATGAACAAAAGTAAGCATGGCAGTTGACTACATTTTAAGATGTGAATTTACAAAGTTTTATTAATTCAACAAACCGTTTTATTGCAAACGCTTATACCCACGTATGACGGAGGTCCGGCAGTCCGACAGCTTGCGCCAAAGTACGGCAGTGATGTTAGTGTAACGCATTGTTGTTAAGGGTGACACTTCGCTAGGCTGTCAGTCACGAGTATAAACTGACATTAACGTTTAAACAAGGACGTCGGTTACTCCCGTAGCCAGGTCACTTATGCGGGAGGCAATTATGGAAAATTATACTTGTAATTTATTTCAGAGATTGTACACTGCACAAAGCCACGCTGCGGAATGCGGGCCCAAATGTTATCTGTTAAGAGTTGAATTAACGCGGTTAGTGTTGTATTAATTAACAATGGACATTTTACCGTTTACCGCCATTGTTTTGCATCGCAGTATTCGATGGAAGGATACTTGTCTCGTGTCTCTGCGTGATGGAATACCTGTGTGCGTACCGGTTGCCACTGCGCAAACGTTTTGTCAGTTTACCAGAAGGGTTGCTATTGTTGTCCCGGACGGCATAGCTCCCTTTGATCTACACACTGTTACCTCATCCACCCCAGTGACGTTTGTGCTGAATAAGTGCATCACAGAACATGAATGGCATATTTTCTGTGACAATTTATTTATTTTTTTT